>NW_026594428.1:316861-442918 GCF_907164565.1 Psammomys obesus | reverse complement strand
AAAGAAAGAAAGAAAGAAAGAAAGAAAGAAAGAAAGAAAGAAAGAAAAACAGAAAGGAAGGAAGGAAGGAAAAAAAGAAGGAAGAAAGGGAAAGAAAAGGAGAGGAAAGGAAAGGAAAGGAAAGGAAAGGAAAGGAAAGGAAAGGAAAGGAAAGGAAAAGAAAATTTGAGTCCAAGAAAGTAATTGAGTCCAAGGAGAAAAGGAGGAAGGGTCACAGAAAGAACTCCATTATAGATAGGGTTAGGCAGCTAGGAGACAAAGAACAGTGTACCCATAAGGAACACAGAGGAAAAAGGAAGAAATTCCACCCAAGGGAGGGTTCCAATGCTGTGGAAGACATGAGGGTATACAGAACTTTCAGGACTTAGCAGGCAGCTCCTAGGGTGAGGCAAGGAAACTTGTAATATATGGGCTTGCAAGTAGAGAGAGCAGATAGCTACAAGGGGCGGAGGAGGGGGGTCAAGAAAATGCTCTAACATCTGGGAGCTGCTCCTAAGGGAAGGCTTGAAAGTTCCAGGAAGGAACTAAGGGCAACCATGAGAGGGCAGAGTAGTTATGTGTTATGTAAAGAAAAATTTCAACCCAGCCCTCAACTGAGAAATGGATACAGAAATTTTGGTACACTTACTCAATGGAATAGTACTCAGCTATTAAAAACAAGGAAATCATGAAAATGGCAGGCAAATGGTGAGAACTAGAAAAGATCATCCTGAGTGAGGTACCCTAGAAACAGAAACACACAGGGTATATACTCACAAGTGGATATTATCCACCTATCATAGGATAAACATACCAGAATCTATACTCATAAAGAAGCTAAACAACAAGGAAGACCATAGGGAAGTTGCTCAAGCCACATCCAGAAGCAGGAGAAGACAGGGAACAGGACAGGAGCCTAATATAGACCACCTGTGAAAGACTCTATTGATCAGGTATTGAGGCAGAGGCTGAGACTCATAGCCAAACTTTGGGCAGAGCACAAAAAATCTTAGGAAAGAAGGGAGCTCCTGGAGGGCACAGGAGCTCCAAAAAGAGACCAACAGAGCCATAAAATCTGAGCGCTGGTAGCTCTATAGAGACTGATACCCCAACCAAGGACAATGCATGGAGAGGACCTAAAACCCCAGCTCAGATGTAGCCCATAGACTCAGTCTCCAAGTACGGTCCCTAGTAAGGTGAGCAAAGGCTGTCTCTGGAATGAACTCAGTGGCAGGCTTTCTGATCACCCCCTTCCCTCCCCTCTTGTGGAACAGCCTTGCCAGGAGACAGAGGAAGACAATGCAGACAGTCCTGATGAAACCTGATAAGTTAGACTCAGATAAAAGAGGAGGAGTTCTAAGGGAGGGGCATAGGGGAAGAAGAAGAAGGGAGGCTGAGACTGGGAGGAGATGAGATGAGGGAGGGGTCCACAGCCAGGATACAAATTGAATAAATTATAATAAATGATAATGATAATTTAAAAAAAAGTCTAATTAAAAAAATTTCAGCCCAGGGTGTACCAAAGTAGACTGAGAGATTTGTCGGAGAGAAATATTCCAAATCACAAAAAGAGAGGCTCCCTTTCCATGAATGGGGCCTGGTGGGGTGAGTGGAAGCTTTCTGGCACACCAATATACATTTAGTAGTAAAATCAAGCAAAACAGGGAGTTCCACAATGACCCTGACCCAGTAGTAGGAGAGACAAATAGTTAGAGCAACTTAAAGAAGAAAACAGCTGGAGAGGTACAAGTGTTTTTTAATGGTGGGGTCCCAAAAAAAGTGCATGTTTAAAACTATACCCACCTGGTGGACACCCAAAAAGGGTGTAATAAGAATATACTCACATGGTGGGTTCCCCAAAAGGGTGTAGAGGGGACAGAGGCCCCTTCTGAATAGGTGAAGGGAGATGCATTTTTTAGATAAAATGGAGGGAAGAGGGGTAGACCCCAGAATCAAAAGCCAGTATAAACAAGTGATCTGTCGATACCTTAGGAGAGTCAGATCAGCAGCTTACATGAACAACAAAGAGGAGCAAGTATTATTATGACTGTGTCTACAAGAAGGTTTAAGGAAATATGATTATCAAATTAAACAACCATCAAATCATATTTATATAAGATTTTAAATGTCACCATTTCTACAGTTACATTCTACTATATATAATATTATCAGGGTTACAAACTATTGGATAAAAAGCATTTCACAAATAAATCTGCTTGACAAATATTAGACTGAAAATGTTAAATGCTTCTTAATTAAAGTTTCCTCAGAACTACTCATTATAATGTGTGTTTCTGATACACAATACAAATGTAACAAGTGATTCAGTGAGCTTGTATTTCATGGGTCACATTTCATGACAATTTAACTTATCTTACTGACTTTTCTGTATTAAAAAATTCTTATACCTTTCTTAAGGTACAAAAAAACTTCTACTACAAACAGAATTAAGGAGATATTTCAACATCAAAAAAAATCTACATTTCTAAATATACCTTGTTCAATTCTCCAAAATAAATAAAAACATATATCAAAGTACTACCTTTTAAAATCTTCTGTCAAACTACTATAATTTAGCTTTGTCATATTTTTCATACCTTTAAAATATTAGCACATAAATGTTGTATTATCATTTTAAATCTCCCTCCTCCAAACCCCCTTCCACACCCTCTCACTCTTAATTTTAAACCATATGTATATACATATATATACATATATACATATATATATATATATATATATATATATATATATATATATATATATATATGCTATTATGAATCACCTTGGGTGTCAGTTGAACAATGTTGATCAACCATTTACAAAGAGGATTCTCTTATTTGGTACAAGTCCTTTGTTAGTCTATGTATGCTGTAGGGAATATTGTCAGCCCAAGTGGCTTAATGTCCTGTAAGATGTGTGTGTGTGTGTGTGTGTGTGTGTGTGTGTGTGTATGTAACTACAAATGCAATACATCATACAAATATGAAATATTATTCTTTGAGGCTTAATGAAGCAACTTTTGTGCTATTCATCCCTTGTCCCTCTTTCTATGTATGTATTGACCTTCTTCCCTCCATCACATTCAGTGGGTCCTTCCTTGTTTCTCCATTTGCTGCGTCATATCACAGGTATCCTGATACTCCGGTCTCAAGCCCAACCCCTTCCATATATTCCCTTTATGCATTTCTAGTTTTCTGTGACTAGTCCATGTTACAGACTCATATCTGAGGATTTGTGTATAGGAACCACAGATGAGGAAAAACACACAGGGAAACACATTTCTGGGACTGATTACTATTGCACACATATATATTTTTAAGTTTATCCATTTACTTGCAAATTTCATGATTTTGCTGTTTCTTTACAGCTGAATAGTATTCCTTTTTATTTTTTTAATATGTACTACATTGTTCTTTTCCATCCACTTGTTGAAAGACATTTAGGTTGTTTCCATATTATGTCTATTGTGAAAAAAAAAGCAACTATGAACAATTCAGAGCAAATACATGTGGAGTAGGACTGTTATTCCTTTATTCATAAGCCAAAAAGTGGTTGTGCCATACAATTTATTTTATCTTATTGAGTATTATTTATATTGACTCCCAAAATGTCTACAATCCCACAGAGAGTGAGCGGTCCACTTTCCATCCATTGTCTCCAGCATTTGTTATCAGTTGTCATTTTTGTCATTCTATTGGGATGAGATTTAATCTCAAATTTGTTTTATTTTTTAATTCTCCAATTATTAAAGATGATGAGAACTTTTTTCAGATAGTTTTCACTAATTTTGTTGTCATCTATTGATTCTTTTCTGTTTACATCCCTAATTCTTTTTAATTGTGCCTTTTGTTCTCTTGAGTCTTTGGGTTTTTTAAATTTTATATTCTAGATATTAATTCTTTGTCAGATGTATATGGCAAAGATCCTCTCCAATTCTGTGGACTTTCTATTCACTAAATTGATTATTTCTTTAGCACAGAAAAGCTTTTTAGTTTTATGAAGTTCCATTATCCATTAATGCCCTTACTTTCTAAGCAAATTGAGTGTCTTACTCAGAAAGTCCTTGAACACAACATATCTTAGTGTTAGGAGACTGTTAGGAGGCATCATGACCACCATGGTAACTTTTATTAGGAAAAGAAAGAAAGAAGGAAGGAAAGAAAGAAGGGTAGAAAGAAAGGAAAGAAAAAAAAAACATTAATTGGGGCTTATATAAAGTTTCAAAGATTTAGTCCATTATCAGCATGTCAGAAACCATGGTGACACTCAGACATGGTGCTAAAGAGTGGGCTGCGAATTTATATCCAGATGCACAGGCATCAGGAAGGGAAAAACAGTGGGCCTGGCTTGATCCCTGAAAACTTCAACTACCACATGCTTTCTCCAACAAGGACACAACTCCTAATTCTTTTGATGTAGTGCCACTTCCTGGTGAGCAAGCATTCACATTTATGAACAGTGGGGGACATTTCTTTTTCAAACTAATACAAGATATCTTTCCATTTTCTAGAAGGGTTTTCAATTTGTTTGTTCAGAGATTTAAAGTTTTCTTTAAAGAGATTAATTTACACAGAATCATGCTAAGATATTTTTATTGTCTTTCATGCTACTGTAAATGTGAATGTGTCTCTGATCTCTCTTTCAGTGTATTTGCTGCTGGTGTATAGAAAACATGTTGGGTTTTTGTTGTTCTTTTGTTTTTAAGTTGGCTTTGCTAAACTTATAAATTTTTATGTAAGTTTTCTGGTGGAATTTTTGTAATATATTATGCACAATATCGTATCATCTGCAAATAAAGATAGTTTGACTTCTTTTCTTTTATATATTTCTTTAATTTCCTTCTCATTCATTATTACTCTGGATATTGCTTTTGCACTGTATTGGAAGGATGTGGGAATTGTGGGAAGCCCTGTCTCATTCCTGAGTTTATATTTTAGGACTATCTCTGTACAAACTGACAGCTTACTGATACTCCTGATTCTAAATAACTTTATGTTATTTTGAAAATTCTTCCTGGTTAAGGTCATTTTCATAGTATATGTTAGGATAATTTAGGTTTACAGATAATACCACAAACAACTGAATTCTTTTCCAAATTATCTACCTTTTTTCTACTGATATATTACATTACTATGGCTGAGTTATCTCAATTACTGAGTCAAAAATTGATGCGTTTACTTAAAATCAAGATATGGCATCAATTATGGTTGGTTGCTGTTATTGTTTTGGCTTTGATTTTGTTTTCTTGAAAGCATGTCTGCTTCCCTGGATGCTCCAGGTTCATGCTGTATGCAATTCAACTACATTGCTGTAAGAAGGCCTTCATGGATTAAAGAAGGAGAAGAAGAAGAGGAAGAGGCGGAGGAGAAGGAAGAAGAAAGAAAGAAAGAAAGAAAGAAAGAAAGAAAGAAAGAAAGAAAGAAAAGAAAAGAAAGAAGAGAAGGAAAGAGAAAGAAGAAGAAGGAAAAAGTTGGGTTTGTATTTAGTGAATTAGTTTTTTGACAGTATTGATTTTCTTTTTTTCTTTTCTCAAGAAGAACGTGAACTCGAGTCATGTAATAATCATATTGATAAAAGAAGGTGTAATTTCCACCTATTTCAGTCAACTCATAAATAAAAACACCTATGTGAAGAACCCAGAAGGGATTTTTGGTATTATTCTATGTGAATCATGCTGACAGTTTTACTCCTACAATCCCTATAGAGATTTGTGGCATATCCGACTTTAAAGGAGGGGAGGAAATCCCAGAGTACTTACATATGTATATTTGTGAAAATGTGATTCTTATAGATGTCAAAAGTATTGCCTTTCTTATTTCACCATCATTATGCAATGCCTTCAGGCCCAGGACATGTAGCTTTTCTATTAAGCACTTAATCTCACTTAGGCCCTGTAGGAAAATGTAACAGCAATCAGTAAATAACAGTACAGGGTCTGTTGATTACTACTGAATAAACTAAAATGCTTTCTACACATTGCAAACTAAAAACGGATGGCACACATCACTTGTTCTGTTTTAATGACATGTTAAATCTAAGAGATATATTAATCAATGCATTATATAATGCTTTCCAAAGATCTGTCTATGTCATGCTTCAAAAAACAAAGAGCTGAATATGATGAGACTCTTCTGAGGAAATTAAATCAATTTTCATAAACATTAGGCACTTGATAAAGAGTTTGGAAAATAGGATGGCTAAAAAAAGACAATAAAACATACGTTAAAAGAAAATGAGGGTTGGTGTTTCACCTCTCTTTACTAGGAGTCCTGTCTAGTTAGAGGGTAGCCTCTTTACTAACTAGATAGAATTCCTTGTGGAGGGAGGGGAACATCAACCCATCCACAAAAACTTGATCCCAAAATTTACTCTGCCTACAAGATGTGAAAGGATAAAGATAGAGCAGAGACGGAGGAGATGTCCAATCAAACCCTGGCCCAATTTGAGACCCACTTTACTGGAGAGAGCAAACCCCTGACACTAGTAATGTTACTCTGTTGTGCTGGCAGACCAGAGCCTAGCATAGCTGTCTTATGACAGGCTTCTTGCAGCAAAGGATCTAAACAGACGCTGAGACTCACAGAAATGGATTGGGTCGAGCACAGGGATCCTTGTGGATGAGTTGGGGAGGATATAAGGACCCAGAGGAGACAGGAGCTTCACAAGGAAGCCAACAGAGCCAACTAAACTGGGCTCAAGGGGGCCTGTGGAGACTGAAGCACCAATCAAGGACAATTCATGGAGAGGATCTAGGACCCTTACACATATATACCTGATGGACAATTTAGTCTTCTTGTAGTTTTCCTAGTCAGGGAAGTTGGAGCTGTTTCTGATATGGACTCTGTTTTATGTTTTTTGATCACGTCCTTCTAGTGGGGAAGCCTTGCTTGGGCCACTGTGAAAGAGGATGTAGCTCAATCCTGATGTGACTTGAAGTACTGGGGGTTGGGGGGTGGGGGAATTGCTGAGCGGTAGGGGAGGAAGAAATGGGAGAAAGGAGGGTGAGTGTGACTAGGAGGAGAGGACAATGGGGACCACAATTAGGATGTGAAGCGAACGGCTAAATAGAGAAAAAAAGAGAAAGGAAAAGAATGAAAACAATTGAGGAAAAGTGAATATTCTTATGATGCTTAGTTTCATAAGCAGCATTTTCCCTCTTTTTCTTAGAAAATTCTATTCTCTTGAACTTTTGATTTTGTTTTTATTTTTGTTTTTCAGTATTTCTCACTTGAGAGAAGTGATTCCCAACCTTCCCAAAGCTATGAAACTTTAATACAGTTTCCCATGTCCTGGTGACCCCCAACCATAACATTATTTTGTTGCTACTTTCATAACTCTAATTTTGTTACTATTATGAGTTGTAATGTAAATATTTGTGTTTTCTGATGATCTTAGGTAACCCTTGTGAAAGTGTCGTTTGATCCCCAAAGGGGAAAAACTCACAGGTTTAGAAAAATGGCTGTAGAGTATGACTTTGTTAAAACAAAAGGAATCATCAAGCCACAAAGAAGTAATGAAGAACGTTAAAATCAACATGGGTAAAAAAAGAATTCAATAAAAAGGTTATATCCTTTGATTCAGTATACTTGCTTAGCATTAGGAAAATGTTAAATCATTCAGATACTAAAAAAGATTAGTGCTTGATAGAGCATTGGGGCGGTGTAGAAGGAGGAGTAAGCACAGTGAAAATATTAGGAGACATTGTAAACTTTCTCTGTGACAATGAAAGGGCGCATGCATTTTACGTAATATGTTGTACCTAGGAGTTTACCTTAAAGGCGCTATCAACTTTATTTATGATGATGGCTGATCATCCCTGAGGACAGAGGATCTTGGTGTCAGAAGCATCATGTAAGCTTCTACTGGGAGAAAATAACCAATGGCTCTACTCAGTCATGGTGAATCAGTTATGATTCACTACAACAACCCAGAGAGCAAGACCACACTACGTGGAAAGCATATCTTGGAGGTAATCAGCAGCTTCCTAATTTAACTTAGGACCCATTCACCAGGAGGGGAATTATAGCTGGTGTTGGCAATCTAAACAATTATGTAGCACTAATGAAGTCATGGATCTTGGATGAGAACTCACACCTACAACTTTTCTTAGCCAGCAAAATCCTTAACTACAATCTAAGTACTTGTCTTTATATACAAATATATAAATATAGTCCTAGCCTCAAAAAACCAAAACAAAACAAACTTCTATTTTGAACATATAGAGATCACTACAGAAAGCCATAATCAATCAGAATGTAGAATTGTGAATTCCAGTTGCATTTACAATACAGATACAGTACCAAAGGCTCAGGGATTACTGGAGAAGAGGGTGAAAAATACTTTAAGAGCCAGAGGATGATGTAGTTTGCTATGAGATAATGTTCTCCAGTAATATCAGAAGCTAGACCCATTAAGTCACAAACATGATGCCCTAAAATTGATCTAAACATGGCTAACACAACACTAGTTATAGTAATATGGACTGGGTGTGGCAAAAACACCAAGAAGGCCTCAAACCTTAGGCAAACAGTTCTAAAAAGCTCAGGAATGCTGAAAATTGGAGAGATATTATTTTCTATGGAACAGCACATCAATTGGTAATCTGATACCAGATATCAGCCCTGAAAATACGAATACAGGAGGAATTATGCAGACTGAGCAGGCTATATTTATATATTTAGTTTATATATATATGTGTGTGTTTGTGTGTGTGTGTGTGTTTGTGTGTGTAGTGTATGTGTGTGTTTAATAATTTTAAAAGGAGGCTTTGACCTTTAAAAAAGGAAAATGGGTGTATGGGAAGGGTTTGAGAAACAAAAAGGAGGTGGGGGTGATGTACTTATAACTTGAAAAAAGCAAATCATTGATCAATATTATATTAAAATTGTATTAACAATTTTAATAAATGTACTACATTAGGGGAAGTTACTAGTAGCAAAGAACACTCAGAAGAAAATTGGATGAAAGGACGATAGATAATGGATTTTCTGAAATCTTTCTTCATATTTTATCCATTTTGAGAATTAGATTCATTACACTTGGGGCTGCAGGTGCAGTGGTGGGTGCGACCCTTCGCCACGAGAAGCCACTTGTGCACAGAGTGTGTCGTAGACTCTGAGTGTCCCTGGAGGCTAGGTATATTCCCACCTCCTTGCAGCCCCCTGAAATACGCTTACTCCAGATGCCATGAAACACTTTAATACTGCCGGTATTTCTAGACACTTTCAAATCACACCAGTGAAAACAGGCCATGATAATCTAAATTAATTAAAGTTTATAATAATGAGCTGCTTTACTATATTTATTAGGAGTTCTTTGTAGACTATGCTATAATTTTCATAGTTCTTGATTTTATATAATTTAAAAACCTCAACGAAATATTTTAATGATGGACTTATGTTAATTCACTGTTGATCAGATGAATTATATTTAAACTATGTGTTAAATTTCAAGAAAATTACATTATAGCCTCATCAGATTTTAAATATTGCTTTGGGTATTTTAAATAACTATAAAAATATTAAACTTTAAAAAGTATTCATTATTATATCATCTTCTACTAGTTACAAAGGCTGGAATAGCCTTATCTGCTCTACAATTGCTATGCCAAATATTGATATGGTTATATGTTTTGCTGAGACTTTCAGTAGAACTCTAGCCATGTTGTCTTGCTTAAATACTTCTTTGTTAACCAAAACACATTACTACTATTTTTTAAATACTGATGGCTGAGTAATTCATGCAGATAATTAAAGAAGTACTTCAATTTTCATTACATCCTCAAGCATTCTCTCTCTTCAATACAGATTAAGTTTAATAGAGCTGTTTGCATGCACTTTTCTCTGATTTGGAGTTTTGTTTGCAAATAAATTGGTATCACAAACCTTATTGCCTCACTTTAAGCACACATTCCCATTTTATTGATATATTGAAATGTTGTCAGTGGTGTAAATGTCTTTCAGAAAAAAATCTTCATTTTAATCAAAGGTTTTCTATTCTACTTATATAACACTAAAGAAAATATCACTTAAATCTTCAGTAGATGTACAGATTATTCCCATAGAGAAGCTAAAGTGAGCCTAAACAGTCTACTCTTTGATGCTGTACAAAGATAAATATCTAAAAATATTATATTTTGATATAATGTGGAAAAAATAAAATATTGACTTTTGTATATCATTATGATGTGATTTTGTAAATACATGAAAACCACATTTCTCTCTCGTGTATGTTGTTTGTGGCTATGTAAATTTGAATGTCAAAGCAAAGCATGATATAAGAAGAGTTGGCATGGTTTATTAATATTTGAGAAAAAGTTCTCAGCATTATATTTAAGACTACTTTAATTGTAAGAAAATTCATATATGTTAGGTAGAGAAAAATTAAGTCATTATGATATGCTTACTCATCACACCATATACCAAAATATCTTTTTTACTCTCTTGCAAGTGCACAGTATTCACTTTGGGAAGTCACTGATTTAGAATGAGATCATAACAGGAATGAAATGAGATAATAAAAAAAGCTAACGGTAAGGAGCTTTTGAGGTTAAACTCAGAACTATGATTCTTTAGAACATTGTTTTCCTATCTAAATTCACACAATTATCTCACACAATTTATTATTTTATTCATGCTATTTCTACCATCCAACAGTAAGGTAAAGTCACACTGTGACCTTGAATCCAACTCACACTGAGTAATGGAGGAAAAAATACATTATGAGCAAAAATACCATGCAGCACAAGTTTATGCATTTTTGTGTCATCTTTCCTAAAGGGAGGTCAGAGTTCAGACACAGTTTTTCAGGAATCGTCTTTCAGATGTGAATATGTATGTCTACCCGTGCATTCAACATGCTACAGTTATATAGAGAAATCCTAGCTAGCGCTGAATTGTAGATATTAAAGTGATAATGTATCTTGATTAAATTACCGAGCCTGGCAGGAGGGGCACAGGAGGAGAAGAGGGGGGGATACAGTAGGGATACAGGTGAATAAACAGTAAATAATAATAATAATAATATTTAAAGAGAAAATTTTGCCATATTCAAAGGAAAAAAAATTACCAAACCTGTATTCACCTAATACCGCGATGTTCCTAGTCTTTCTGGGCTTAAGCTAATCCCTACAAGCACCTATTGACCAAGATCATTCATTTGCCTGGCAGTGGTGGCATTTTGTGATTCATTACTGATTAATTCCAATCAAGTAATCGTTCCCTGCATCAATTAAACTTCTATGTTTTCTAAGACACAGACATCTAATAAAAATAGACCTTTTAGAAAGAATAACATCTTAGAAAATTTCATGACTCAACAAAAATATAATATTCCAAAAATTATTTTCATAAAAATGCTAGTGGATAAAAGACTCATAATTGGCATGCTATATTCTTTACTTCCCAGGTTGTCAAGCTTGAAGACTCTCAAACACCTTTTCTATTTATGCACTGTGTTTAATTAAAAATTTTCTGAGTATTCATATACAAGGAAACAAGCTTTTATTTTCTTCTTCCAGCTAGGTTTTCAAAGAATGCTCAAAAGTTTTCTACAGCTGAGATTTTACTGGAGTTTGCTTAGTATAATGGCCCTCTGCTTTCTTCTTACACCCTTGTAGTTGCTGTGAATAGGAATAAAAATAAGAGAGACAGCAGCTTGCTTTGGATGAGTAGTTATATTGTTCCTCATCTGGAACAAATACTTAATCTTTGTGAAGGTTGGACAATATTCTTTGTGTATCTGACAGAAAAAGAAAACATATATTCATGAGCATGCAGGAACACAGCCTTCTTCAACATGGTTTACTAATCCAATTCTTGGCCACTCAAGTTCTATGTCAAGCCACTGCACACTAAGGAATAGAGACACTTCATACTCCTTTTATACCCTGCATAGTACAGGAAGCAACAACTTGACATAAAGACAAAGTGTTAAAAAGATTGTTATTAAAAAAAAAAAAAAAAGAGAATGTGATCTTCTACTTAAACAAAAATAAGGAAGAAAGGAAACTTTGAATTAGCCATTATATTGTACAGAATATGGAAAAAAAAACAGAAAAATATTTTAATCAGTCTTTATATGTACTTTATTATACTAATATAACCTACTGAGTACAAATAAATAATTAAAATTTTATTTTTCTTCACACATAAGCTCTTTTATGGACAAAGTTTCTAATTACATTTTAATTTTTCATTTATTTTTATGTTTAGAAAATTTTGAGACAAAAGTCTTAGATAATCATACACATTATATGTATTATATGTATTATATGCTTATGTTGACCTCATATCACCAAAAACAGCTGTTAAGTGATATTTTTAAATAGAAACATAATTTATTCACTTTATTTTTTGTGTGAGTAATTTGCCAACATGAGTCTGTGTGGACCACATACGTGCTTGGTGTTGGTGGAAGCCAGAAAGGGGCATGAAGACCCAGAAACTTGATTTACCACCATGTTAGTGCTGGCAATTATGTCTAGGTCATACGCAATGGCAACAAGTACCCTTGACCACTAAACCTTCTATCCAACCCTCAAAGTGAGTTCTGTTTATTCTTTTATGATATCACTGATGACTACTTCACACAATTGTTATTTTTCCTCTTCTCTGTGTATTTCTGTGTGTGTACTTATGCTATTGCTAAGTATTTTATAAATATTTGGATATTTTCAATTGATTATTTTTAAATAATTTTTGTAAATGCTATTATACTTCATACTTAAATTTAAGTAATATTTCCCATAATCTTATGGTTGCTTACTGATCATGAATTAAAAAGGAAAGGGAGAATGAAAGAAGAGCCATATACTCCTGACTTCTCAGGTTTCTTAGTTCAATAACTTTAAGATGAGAATATTTTTGTATTATGTTATTTTAACAGAATTTAAATAAGTTTAAACTTTAACATAGATATTATTTATTCATAATATAAATCTTGAGTTCATTTTTCTATGGTATATAGATATATATTACAAGAATTAGCTGCCAGTAAGGAAGGAATTAACATCTAGCCACTACTTATAAGGTCCTAATTAAAAATAACATACTTTGATTTAATCAAAGTTCTCCCTATGAAAACAATGAGTTTAATGGACTTATGTGTACAGCATGGGTGAGAAGAGACACAAGACAAGAGACAACAAGAGACAAGCTCCAAATGAGCTTCTCTGAAGCCTTCAGATCACTTGGATAATGAATTCCTGTTGAAATGATCCTACATTAATCCCCCTTTCTTAGTCTCCAGGTTATACACTTTTGCTCCACAATTAGGGAGGAACTTCTTACAAAGGTCTGGGAAAAATTGTTAGATATTTACTTGAGAGTCCAATGACTTTCCCACCTACTTTTATTTTTGTAGGCACAGCTAACAGCCCAAGTGTGATTAACTTTGATAAGATAGTGCAGTGTTGTTTGAAGGATAGTCACTTACAGCAAAAATAAATAAACATGTAAGTTACAAAATGTCTTTTGATGAATCTCTCTCTTTTACTTCAAATATATATATATATATATATATATATATATATATTTAAATGGCTGAATTTTCTGAAAAACATTAATCTCAGTGTTATACTCTGACTATGAGAAAAAGATGAAAGTTAATTTGGTCAGGACATTTGTTTTTGCACAAAGTGTGAGTCAAAGCACCAAGAAGGCTACCTAGCAGCACATAGTCAAAGTGGTGTCTTCTACCATTGATGTAGGTGATGACTGTGTGCGATACCATTGGTTAGCGCTAGATAACACAATCAGACAGTATTGGTTAGTTTGTTCAAAGCATAAAGGGAGACTCAGTAATTATGGATCCTTGTCAGGCTGAAGACATTTGATAGAACAGCAGCAACAACAAAATGAAAGCCAACTAACCAACTCAACAAAGAGAATTAATCTTTCTCACAAGAAAATATCCCAAGTAGAAACGTTTCCCAATCCCTGGTTTGTTACCTCGAAAAAAAAAAAAAAGTAAAAAAATAAGGCAAAGCTTATCCATCATTTGGATCCAATTTTTACATGGAATTTTAAAAATGAAGAACTGAATAAAATAAGGCATTTCAAGAAGCATCAGCTAAGTTTATATCTAGCTGAGAGAAAATGATCATAGTTCAGTAGAGCAATCATAAATATACTCCTACATGAGCCTAAAGGTCATTGGCTTTAGGGCTAGTAGTTCAGTAGATATTAAATCCCTCATTAACCTTTCTTCTAAGAGCTAAATATGCTTATGGGACTACTTCAAAATAATTTAAATAGTTGAAAGTCATGGCAGACTATAGAGCTACAGTAAAACCCATACTCTAAGAACATGAAGAAGGAAAAATGGAAGATGGAATGGGTAACTGTGTGTTTTCCACTAAAGTACTGTTAAACGGTAGACTGTAGGGTTAATCTCCTGAAAATTTTTGCATTCAGAGAAAGTAACCCTTACACTGAAGAACAGTGTAATCAGGAGAGAACACATAAAGATCTCTTTGCATAGAGACAACTAGAGACATGATAAGACCTCTGTATTCCCTACTCTAAGATATACCTTAGCAATGCTGCTACAAATCTGTCTTAAAATGTAACTAGTGTAACAAAGCATAGAGATAATGAATAATACAATTACATTACTTTTCTGAACACAAAAATAATAGCCAAATTTATATCCTTTGTCCAAAATGACATTTCATTTTTTTTAATTATTTAAAAAGATATTTGTATTTTTATAAAGAAACTAATTTCTCACCCTGAAAGGAAATAAGTCTTCACAAATGGTATTTGTTGGGTATCTAAATATAAGTATGCAACATGACAATGTTTGAGATTAATCGAACAAAATGACTAAGAAGTATTTTTCTTATTTTGAAAAAAAATATTTTTTAATTGATTGAATGTATACAAAATAGCCCTGTTACATTAAAGCATCCTCCATGATTTTTCCATTGTGGAGACATTCAACGAACAACATAATTTTAATCTAATTTTTTAAATTATTTTAATTATTAATTATTTTTTTATTTTTTAATTATCCCATATCTAACCCATTAGCTAAGATTTGTCCAGATCATAAAGGCTGATACATACAGACTGCAGAACTATTCCACATTCATTATAAAGAATATTTCCCAGTGTACAATGTCATGTGATAGAGCATGGGTCTTCCTTTATACTGAGCCTACTGAGCCAACACAGGCCTGCCATGATCCATTAAAACTGCGATGGAAGGGGAGGAGGACCTCCCCTATCAGTGTACTTGGAGAGGGTCATAGAAGGAGATGAGGGAGGGAGGGTGGGATTGGGAGGGGGTTACAATTGGGATACAAAGTGAATAAACTATAATTAATGTAAAAAATTAAAAATTTAAAAAAACCCTCTGTTTACTGTGAGACTGCTTGAGTTGCTGCAATTTCCTCAACAGTTCTCTGTACGTGGACCTTATTCTCTCTAGTATGGATATTCACAGTGCCACTGGCTTTCTGTTTTTTATCAACAATGGGGATTGAGAGACCAAAGAATTAAAAATTAGTTTGGGGGAGTTATTGGATTAACACAAAAGCCTGAGCAAAGGCCAGACACATCGAGACATATGAACATGGGCAGACACATCAGGTCATCAGCAGGGAGGAACCAGACTTACTGCATTCTTTCCTACTCACTAGAGATGCAGTCGCTAGGAAACCTCTCCCCTAGCAACAGCCAAACAGAGGAAACCAGACCAGTTAATGGTACCTTCCCATATCCAATCAGTTTAAAATGCAACATCTCCTTTGTGTTTCAACCAATAGAGGCTTGCCAGGCTGGAATTCCCTTGCTTTGGGCTTGAATGGGAGGGACTGGGACCTATATATAACCCTCCTCCTCCAAGCTCAGGCTCTACTCTCAACTGCTGCATCAGTAAGGTGTGGGCACTAGCTTGAGTTTATAATAAAAAGTCCCTACTGCGTTTGCAATGGAATCAGCTCCTTCATGGTCTTTGGGGTCCAGAAGACTTGGGCATAACAAGATGAAGTTATACTGAGCTAACTGTGAATTTCTGATCTTCTTATTGAAGGTATGGCCCAGATCTAGGTTAATGTCCAACCTTTTAAGCATATTCATCACTTGTTGGTCCCACTGGAATCATAACCTCTCAAGGAGAGAGCCAGAAAGGCCATTTGCCCCATAGTTTTATATGAGGATAGCAATCATTCTTTTCATTGACCCCAGCATGTCTCAGTGAACAATTACTGGCCTTTTCTTCTCATCACCATCATAGCTTACTTAAGTAAGATTGTCCTGATGAGACCTAATAGGCAAGGGTCAGAGGGTATGGGAGAAGGACCTCCCTTATCAGTGGACTTGGGGAGGGTCATGAACGTCTCCGAGGAGACGTCAGAGGGAGAGTGGAATTGGGAGAGGATGAGGGGGCTACGGTTGGGATACAAAATGAATAAACTGTAATTGATTTATAAATAAATAAATAAAACTGATGGGCAACTGAAAGTCTAGCTGGATGTTCGCACACTAGTGGTGGCAGCCAATTGCATCTTTTACCTTCAACATCTTTGTACCACCAACAGCTCCATCACCAGGATTTCATTCCCACTTTTCACCAAATTCGTTCAAACTGTTTTCAAGTTGTTTCTTGGCTTGTTTCCATATTTCTATATCTCCAAGTATTTTTTTTTTCTGGGCTATTAAAAGGAGCCAATGTGAATGAAAATCCAAAAACATTATGTACTGTGGGAAGAAAATCCAAACAACCTTCGATTTCATCCTCAATCTGCTCCATAGCACAGAATGTTTGTGTCATCCTGCTGGAATGTTCTGACCCGCATGAGTCCTATGAGAGGCCCTGAGAGCTCATTCCTATGAGGGACACATAAAATCAACTAGCTTCAGAGGCAGCCCTCGCTGGGACCTTGGTAGATGATTGAATGTAAGGCAGTGTCCTGCAAAGTGCATGGGCTTCAGGGCAAACTTCTCCTTTTCCACCTCAAAGGAAAACATGTTCTCACTGTAGTGCTTCCAGTGGCCAGAGGTCATCCAGAGCCAGCTATTGAAGATGTTGGGGGTGATGACCTCCTGAAAGCCTCTTTTCCTGGATTCACTCCTGATAAATTCCACAAGTGTATTATAAATATAAGTTCATTTTGGCAAGGAAAAAAATAAAAGCTACTTCCAGGGCTGAGTTCATGAAAGAAAGAGTTCTTGTTCCCTCCCAGTTTTCCTATGATCTTGGTTTTTGGGTTCCTCTTGGAACTTCTTCCACTCTTTCAATAGTTTGAGGTAAGGGAATGAAATGCCATAAATCCTCTGGAGGGTTTCCATGTCTGCTTTGCCTTTCCAGTACGTGGAGGAATTCTTGTGTATTTTTAAAGTCTTAATCTTTCCTGTGTGTCTGACATGAGGAACAGAGCTCTACCAGAGGACCACGTCTATAGACAGAGGTGGTCGGGCTGTTTACTTTTTCATTCAGTATCCAGCACCACTTGAACTTGTACTTAAACATTTTTAGCAACGTTTCCTTCTTAGCTTTCAATCTTTCAAAAGCTTGCTTCTCTTTTATGATTTTCTTACAGAAAGTTTCCAGGGAAGAAAAATCCTGGTTGCAGGATACAGCTCCTTCTTCAAGGGTCATATCATAAGAGAACCCATTTTCTTTTGGTGGGCTGTAACATAAGCATCTACCACAGACACTCCATGGACTCTCTCCAAGGACACTGGAGTGCCACTATACTGCCTGTGCTTCCTCATCCTCAAACTTGAGAAGCTCCAAACTGCAATCTGTCTCTGAGGCGGTCCAGGTTCCCAATGACCTTGTTCACTTTAGCAACAACAGTGTTGTCAGCCAGGCCTTGACTAATTCCACAAGCAATCTGATGTGGTGTACTTCTCCAGGACACTGCATCCACCTGTTTTCCATAGGGCAGAGTGACTTTAATTGGCTTGCTATCTTTTGCTGCCTTTTCAGCCAGGATAGAAAAATGTTCTTCCTTTTAGCTTTTTCATATCAAGGTTCGTGTTAACATACTCAAGCCAAGGATTCAGCTCTGCTCCATCTCCTCCATCTTACCTCCATCTCCTCATTGGCATCCATGACCTTCTTGCCATAAATCTTCCCTGAAGGGCTGTTAGCTTTCTCCTCCAAAATGGAAGGACAGCAGAGAGACAAAACCGGAGAACTACAAGGCAAAAAAGAGCTTAAGCCAGCGGCAAGGACCTGCAGTTCTGCACTCCGTGTGTTCCACATCAACTAAGAAGTATTTCAATGTAAGGAAAATGACTCCTGTGGAAGCTGTTGCCACAGTTAAATATTTTGATATATTACCAGTTGATTTTAATATATTCTCACAAATACAAACAAAATATACTTATATATTTCTATGTACTCAAATAAAATATCTTTGTTTTTTTATTTTTTATTAATTACACTTAATTCATTTTGTATCCCCCCATAAGCCCCTCCCTCCTCACCTCCCGATCCCACCCTCCCTCTCCTTTCTGAATGCATGCCCCTCCCCAAGTCCACTGATAGGGGAGGTTCTCCTCTCCTTTCTGATCTTAGTCTATCAGTTCTCATCAGAAGTAGCTGCATTGTCTTCTTCTGTGGCCTGGTAAGGCTGCTCCCCCCTCAGGGGGAGGTGATCAAAGAGCAGGCCAATCAGATTATGTCAGAGGCAGTCCTTCTTCCCATTACTATGTAACCCACTTGGACACTGAACTGCCATGGGCTACATCTGTGCAGGGGTTCTAGGTTATCTCTAGGAACAGTCCTTGGTTGGAGTATGAGTCTCTGCGAAGTCCACTGTGTTCAAATTTTCTTGTTCAGTTGCTCTCTTTGTGGAGTTCCTGTCCTCTCCAGCTCTTGCTATTTCCCACTTCTTATATAATTATAGATCTATTTTCATTTTTCTGCATGTAGACATCCAGTTGGACCAGCACCATTTGCTGAAGATGCTGTATTTTCTCCATTGTATGGTTTTGGCATCTTTCTCAATGATCAGGAGTCCATAAGTTTGTGGGTTTATTTTTGGGTCCTCTGTTCAGTTCCATTGATCCACCATTCTGTTTCTATGCCAGTACCATGCAGTTTTTAGAACTGTTGCTCTATAGTACAACTTAAGATCAGGGATGGAGATACCTCAAGAAGATCTTTTATTGTAGAGGATTGTTTTAGCAATTCTCGGTTTCTTGTTATTCGATATGAAGCTGAGAATTTTTCTTTCCAGGTCTGTAAAGAATTGTGTTGGCAATTTGATGGGAATTGCATTGAATCTGTAGATTGCTTTTGGTAAGATGGTCTTTTTACTATGTTAATCCTGCCAAGCCATAAGCATGAGAGATCTTTCCATCTTCTCATATCTTCTTCTAATTCTTTCTTCAGAGACTTGAATT
Source organism: Psammomys obesus (assembly GCF_907164565.1). Taxonomy (NCBI): domain Eukaryota; kingdom Metazoa; phylum Chordata; class Mammalia; order Rodentia; family Muridae; genus Psammomys; species Psammomys obesus. The sequence goes on along the minus strand of NW_026594428.1, from coordinate 423,575 downwards.
TTTTTTCATACAAGTCTTTGACTTCCTTGGTTAGGGTTACTCCGAGGTACCTTATGTCATTTGTGGCTATTGTGAAGGGTGTTGTTTCCTTAATTTCTTTCTCAGCCCTTTTGTCTTTTGTATACAGGAGTGCTACTGATTTTTTTGAGTTAATTTTGTATCCGGCCACTTTGTTGAAGGTGTTTATCAGCTGTAGGAGTTCCCTGGTAGAGTTTTTGGGGTCACTCATGTATACTATCATATCATCTGCAAATAGTGATAATTTGACTTCTTCCTTTTTTATCTGTATCTCCTTGATCTCCTTCAACTGTCTTATTGCTCTAACAAGGACTTCCAGAACTATGTTGAAGAGATATGGAGAGAGTGGGCAGCCTTCTCTTGTTCCATATTTCAGTGGGATTGCTTTAAGTTTCTCTCCGTTCAGTTTGATGTTGGCTATAGGTTTGCTGTATATCGCCTTTACTATGTTTAGATATGTGCCTTGTATCCCTGATCTCTCCAATACTTTAAACATGAATGGATGTTGGATTTTGTCAAATGCTTTTTCAGCATCTAGGGAGATTATCATGTGGGTTTTTTTCTTTCAGTTTGTTAATATGGTGGATCACATTGATGGATTTCCGTATATTGAACCACCCCTGCATACCTGGGATGAAGCCTGCTTGGTCATGGTGGATGATATTTTTGATGTGTTCTTTTATTTAGTTTGTGAGTATTTTGTTGAGTATTTTTGTATATTCATAAGGGAGATTGGCCTGAAATTCTCTTTTTTTGTTATTGGGTCTTTGTGAGGTTTAGGTACCAAGGTGACTGTGGCTTCATAGAATAAGTTTGGTAATGTTCCTTCTGTTTCTAATTTGTGGAATTGTTTGAAGAGAACTGGAGTTAGCTCTTTTTTGAATGTCTGGTAGAATTCTGCACTGAAACCATCCGGTCCTGGGCTTTTTTTGGATGGGAGATTTCAATGATTGCTTCTATTTCCTTGGGGGATATAGGACTATTTAATTGATTTACCTGGTCCTGATTTAGCTTTGGTAAGTGGAATCGATCAAGAAAATTGTCTATTTCATTTAGATTTTCAAATTTTGTAGCATATATACCTTTGAAGTAAGTCCTAATTATCGTTTGGATTTCCTCAGTGTCAGTAGTTATGTCCCCCTTTTCATTTCTGATTTTGTTGATTTGGGTGGTGTCTCTCTGACTTTTAGTTATCTTGGCTAAGGGTTTGTCGATCTTGTTGATTTTCTCAAAGAACCAGCTTTTGGTTTCATTGATTTTTTGAATTATTTTGTTTCTAATTGATTGATTTCAGCCCTGAGTTTGATTATTTCCAGCCATCTACTCCTTTTTGGTGTGTCTGCTTCTTCTTTTTCTAGGGTCTTTAAGGGAACCATTAAGTTGCTTGAATGAGCTGTCTCGAATTTCTTCTTGAAGGCACTTATTACTATGAACTTTCCTCTTAGCACTGCCTTCATTGTGTCCCACAATTTTGGGCATGTTGTGTCTTCATTTTCATTGAGTTCTAGGAAGACTTTAATTTCTTTCTTTATTTCTTCCCTGACCCAGCTGTCATTTAGTAGCAAGTTGTTCAGTTTCCATGTATGTGTAGGCTTTTTGCTATTTCTGTTGTTATTGAGGTCCAGCTTTATTCCATGGTGATCAGACAGGATACAAGGGATTATTTCAATCTTCTTGTATCTGTTGAGGTTTGCTTTGTGACCAACTATGTGGTCTATTTTGGAGAAGGTTCCATGAGGTGCTGAGAAGAAGGTAAATTCTTTTGTGTTTGGGTATAAAGTTCTGTAAATGTCTGTGAGGTCCATTTGATTCATTACCTCTGTTAGAGACATTGTTTCTTTGTTTAATTTCTGTTTTGTTGACCTGTCCTTTGTTGAGAGTGGGGTGTTGAAGTCTCCCACTATTAGTGTGTGGGGATCTAGATGTGGTTTAAGTTTTATCAATATTTCTTCCACAAATGTGGGTGCTGTTGTATTTGGGGCATAGATGTTCAGGATTGTGATGTCTTCTTGGTGGAATTTTCCCTTGATGTGTATGAAGTGTCCTTCCCCATCTCTTTTGATTAATTTTAGTTGAAAGTTTATTTTAGCAGATATTAGAATGGCTACTCCTGCTTGCTTCTTGCATCCATTTGCTTGGAAAGCCATCTTCCATCCCTTTACCCTCAGGTAATGTCTATCTTTGTGACTTAGGTGTGTTTCTTGTATGCAACAGATTGCTGGTTTTGTTTATGCATCCATTCTGTTAGTTTGTGTCTTTTTATTGGAGAATTAAGTCCATTGATGTTGAGAGAGATTAATGACCAGTGGCTGTTAGATCCTTTGAATTTGATGTTGGCTGTGGTCATAAGGTTGTGTGCTTGGTTGCTTTTCATTTTACTGTAGTGAGATTATTTATTCCCTGTGTTTTCTTGAATGTAGCTAGTTTTCTTGGGTTGTATTTTCCTTTCTAGTGTCTTCTGTAATGCTGGTTTTGTGTGTAGGTATTGTTGCAATTTGTTTTTGTCATTGAACACCTTGTTTTCTCCGTCTATGAGGACTGAGAGTTTTGCTGGGTATAGTAACCTGGGCTGACATCTGTGTTCTCTTAGGGTCTGCATGATATCCGTCTAGGCCCTTTTGGCTTTCATAGTCTTTATTGTGAAGTCAGGTGTGATTCTAATGGGTTTGCCATTATATGTTACTTGTCCTTTTTCTCTTGCAGCTTTTAGTATTTTTTCTTTGTTCTGTATACTTTTGGTTTTGATTATTATGTGGCGGGAGGATTTTCTTCTCTGGTGTAATTTATTGGGTGTTCTGTAGGCCTCATGTATTCTTATTGGCCTCTCCTTTAACTTGGGGAAATTTTCTTCAATGATTTTTTTGAAAATATTTTCTGGGCCGTGATGCAGGGAATCTTCTTTTTCCTATATTCCTATTATTCTTAGGTTTTGTCTTTTTATGTTGTCTTTAATTTCTTGGACGGTCTGTGTCAGGAATTTTTTAGATTTAACATTTTCTTTGACAGATACATCTATTTCTTCCATTGTACCTTCTACACCTGAGATTCTTTCTTCCATTTCTTGTAGTCTATTGGTTATGTTAACCTCTGTAGTTCCTGCTTTCTTCCCTAAGTTCTTTCTCTCCACAATTTCTTCCGTTTGTGTGTTTTTTGATTTTTCCAATTCAGGTCTTGAGCCATTTTGTTGGTTTCCTTCACCTGTGTGACTGTATTTTCATGTTTTTCCATCAATTCCTTCAGCTGTTTGTTTGAACAATCCTCTGTTTCTTTTATTTCATTCTTTGATTTAAGCATTTCCTCTCTAAAGGCCACAAACTGTTTGGCTGCAGCTTCCTCTATTTCTTTTCGTATTTTATGTGTTTCCTCTGTTATCTTCTTCATGAGTATAGATGTTAGGTCATCTTCTTGAATTTCAATTATGCTTGGTTGTCTAGGGCTATTTGCCCCTGGATAACTGGGTTCTGGTGATGCCATATTGCACTGGCTTTTGTTGGTTGAACTTTTACGCTGTTCTCTACCCATTGGTCTATCTTAGGTGTTTGAAGTTAGTTTCTTGCTGTTCCTGGACTCCTGTGGTAGAGAGAATTCCTTTGGCAGGAAGATGGTTTTTCCTGAAGGAAACCTGCTCAGCTTTTTGGGTATAGTCACTGGATGGCCAGGGTTTTTCAGGAGTTGCTACAGCTCACCTCAGGCATAGAGATCTGGGTGGTAACTGTCATCCTGATTAGTCAAGAGGGCTCTCCTCTCACCGGGAGAAGTCCTGGAGACAGCTGCCCTCCTTCTGGGTTTCTTGCTGTAAATTTAGTGATCAGCTGCTGTGTGTCCTGTGGTTTGGTTGGTTTTGTTAGGGATAACTGGTTGCCCCTTGGAGCAGTATCTGTGGGTTGATCTCAGGGTTCCCAGTCTTTTGTAGGTCTGAGGTTGGGGCTCTGTGCCCCAGAACCTAAGAGGTAATTTGTGGCGGGTGAGTACTGCTCTCCTGGTAACAGCAGGCTATCTGGGGCACAGAAGTTCCCTGGGTTGGGCCAGGCTGTGGGACCTTTTCCGGGGATATACTGGGTTGCCTAAGTCTGTCCCCTTTGCTTCGTTCCTTGTTCCTTGTGAGGGTTTCTCCAGACAGTGAGTGACTCTAAGACTCTGGTGTCTTGGGACACCCAGTTCTGTCTGTAAGGAGTAGTTGGTACATAGCAGGCCTCTGGGCTGGCGGAGCATGGGCCCACCTGATAGTCTGCGGGAGCTGGGTTCCCAATAACTCTGTGCTCCCTGCTTGGGCCCGGATCCGTGATGGCTGGGTGTACTCACCTGTTTGAGATCTTCAGTCTGGGAGACTTTCCCCAGGCAAAGCCTAGGTGACCCAAGCAGCACAGTTTCTTTCTTCCCTGTGGGGCCCTTTCTGGACAGGGATTCCCAGTCTCTGTTGCACTGGGGTGTGCAGCTCCTCTGTACCAGTGAGCTGGGCGCATAGCTGCTCTCTCTGCAGAGGGAGCTCAGTTGTGATGGCAGCGGGTACCCAAGGTCAGCGAGACCTTCCAGGGAAAGACTGGGCGACCCGTGATCAGTCTCGCAACTTTCCTTCCCTGTGGGGTTTTCTTGCGACTGGGACTCTCAGTCTCTGGCACCCTTGTGCCTACCAATCAGCCTGGGAAAGTGATCGGGACATGCAGGCGTGTGGCTCTGTCCTGAGACCCAAAGCCGGGATCTCTTCTTGGTTCTGGCTGGGCAGCCCGAGAGTGGACCTGACTGATTCCCACGCTATGGGAGTCTCTCCTCACCTGGGAAACACAATCGCTGTAGTTTTAGGGCCCAGAGTTCAGTCTCCTGGTCGCTGCATGGAGAGTGCTGTCCTGCTTCTCAGACACAGTGCTCTCCCAGCGCCGCCATCTTGGCTCTCCCTCCTTTGTTTTGTTTTGAGACAGGATCTCTCTATTACAATGGAGAGGCATTCCTGGATTTCATTATGTGTCTCAAACTGGCCTCAAACTCACAGAGATATGACTGCCTCTGTTTCTTGAATTCTGGCATTAAGGGTGTGTACCATCATACTCTGCTTAAAGTATTGTTTTGATAGAATCAAATTGTGCTACAAAAGAAAGACTCCCATGAAAGAAGATCCTGAATAGTATGAGCAGTTGTTTCAGAGCTGGCTAATGATTATTGAGGATTATGTCTTACTTATTTTCCATTACTGTGATAAAACACTATGGCCATGACAACTGACTGAAAGAAGAGTTTCTTTTAGACTGCAGTTGTACATCTCTAATCCACATTGAGCTCAGCAATACTCTTTTTTGAGTTCATACTGTACTATTATTAAGCTCTGCTTACAGTGTTCAACACCTTTCTTGAGGAGATAACATAAGCATATAATTTATACCTTTATTTGTGTATACAATGAAATAAAATTACTATTTTATATTATGATATTCTAATAGAGATATATACTTGTAAACTACTGGATTGTGTAGAAGTAAAATAACCTAAAGTCTTATTTAACTGTCTTGACTTCTGCCTGCTGGTTAAAATCCATTGCTCATATCTTAGGAATTGGAACCGTAGCATAAAATTACCTGAAAGAATAATTCCCACAACCTACTTGTCATAGGTCATACTGTCTATGATCATGTTTGCTAAGGAAAGAATAATTTTCATTGCCATCTGGAAATGTCTGTACTCTTAAATTGCTAAAGGTATCACATCTACTTGAAATTCTTTAACCTCCAGCTTCTGTTCATCAAAACATGCTTAATTGTAACAGAAATTTCTTATTGTGATCATAGGCCTCAGAACTCCCTCATGTGGCCATAGAGTTACTTATAAAAGCTGTAGGAAGATGCCAGAGGTGGTAGAGTGTTCTTGAGACATTAGTCTGTATCCTAGCTACACCCAAATATAAAATTATCTGATATCTTTTAGTATATGGTTTTATCTCTGATAATTGAATTTTCTATAACACTTACTTCAACATTTTAAATTCTTCCAGAAAGGAATATGGTCAGATTCTTTATAGCCACACCATGCTTCAGTTACCTGCTTCTGTCTGTGTTATGTTGCTATGAAGAAATACCATGACAAAAGTGATTTATAGAAGGAACTGTTTGCTCTGAGTTACAGTTCCAGGGAGCAACACATCTCTTACGGCAGATGGCAGTATGTATGGTGACAGGAACAGAACTTTGAAGAAGTTCATATTTTCATACCGAAGAATGGATAAAGAAATGTAGTGCATTTACACAGTAGAATACTACTCAGCTATTAAAAACAAGGAAATCATGAAATTTGCAAGGTAAATGGATAGAACTAAAAAGGATCATCCTGAGTGAAGTCACCAAGACCCAGGAAGTCACACTTTGTATGTACTCACTTTTAAGTGGATATTAGCCATGAAGTACAGGATAACCTTATCACATCCACAGACCTCAAAAAGCCAAGGAGAGCCCAAGTGAAAATGCTTGAATCTCTCTCAGAACAGGAAATAAAATAGATATCTAAAGTAGATGGAGGGAAGGCACTGGCTAAGAGATGAGGTGGGAAGGGACTCAGGGGAAGGAATCAGGTGGTGGAGAGAGGAGGAGGTGGGTGAGGAGAACTGGCAGAAAGAATAAAAATCTTTGGCAAGGCATTTGTGGTTCAGTGGAGGTTCATAGGAGTCTATTGGGGTCACTCCAAGCAAAGGGTGCTAAGGAGCATAAAGTTGGCACCTACTGTAGCCAGGTGGTACTCCCAGCAGAGGGAAAGGGATACCAACTCACACTTAAAACCTTCGACCCAAAATATGTCTTGTCTACTTTAGGGGCAGAGATGGAACAGTGACTGAGGAAATGGCAAACCAGTGACCTGCCCAACTTGAGACCCACCCAAACCAAGAGGAGCAATCACTGTCACTATTAGTGACACTCTGCTAGGCTTGTGGACAAGAGTCCAGCATAAATGTCTTCTGAGAGGCTTCATTTGGTAGCTGATGAAGACAGATACAGAGACCCAAGGCCAAACAATGGGCTGAGCTTAGAGAGTGCTGAGGAAGAGTGAGTAGAAGAATAGAAAAGGCAGAAGAGGTCAAGAATATCATAAAAAAAAAAACAACAGAGCAATCTAACCTGGGGCCACAGGGACTGAACTACCAAAGAGCTTGCATGGCCTGAACCTAGACCCCTACACATATGTAGCACATGTGAAAGTACATATCATCATATGGGTCTCCCACATAAATAGGGGTGTCTCCAACTCTGTTACCTGCTGCTGGGTCCCTAGCTGTGCTGTCTTGTCACCCCCTTGGTGAGAGAGGATGTGCCATGACTGGAGATAGCAGGGTGGATTGATAACAATCAGGACCTACCCCTTTCTGGGAGGAAGGAGAGGGGGAAATGGGAGGAGTGGGGTGTGGGTTAGGTCGGGAAGGAGAAGATGGAGTAGATTGGGACCTGGATGTATTATTTATTTATAATAATTTATTTATAATAATATATAATTATTTATTTATTATAAATAAATGGAAAAAAGTTTCAGTGTGTATCTGCACCACATCTCCATTATTCATTCAACCGCTGATGGGCATCCAGGTTCATTCTTTTTCTTGGCTGATGTAAATATTGCATTGATATATTCACATTATACAGATGTGCACATTTGCCAGCATTTGTTATTGATTTTTCCTATTAAAATTTTATTTATTAAAAAAAGCATAATATCAAAGCAGAAAGGGAACTGTCAATAAGCAAAGGCTTCACTCAAACTCCAGTCCCAGTGACATACTTCCCCCAGTAAAAAAAAAAAAAAAAAAAATATGTGTACCTCCTGTAGGGGTTTGAATAAGAACGGCCCACATAGGCTCACATACTCGAATGCTTAGACATCGAGTGACACTGCCTGAGAATGAACAGGAGCTATGACCATTTTAGAGGAAGTATGTCACTGGGGAAGGCTTTGAGGTTTCCAAGACCCCAGTCAGGCCCGGTGTCTTTATATCTTTTACCTGACTATGAATCCAGATGCAGAACTCTCTGCTACAACTCCAGCATCACGTCTGTTTGCTACATGTTGTCATGCTCTGACTATGATGATAACTAGACTATGTTCTGAAACTATAAGCAGGATCTAATTAAATTATTTCTTTGAGAAGAGCTTCTGTGGTTACGGTGTTTCTTCACTGCAATAGAACGTTGACCAAGAACTTCTCCAAATAATGTCACTCACTAGTAGGCTGGAGTTTAAATACCTAAGACTATGGAGGACATATAAATTTGATCACCACAGCTTTAGTGAATGCTGTGATTCATGGAGACACAATAGTACCCATTTGAGATGAACCGTTTTGACATGGCAGAAAAAAAGACTGAAGGACATAATAACCAAAGAATATGAGCATAGTTGTTAAGATTGTTTTAGCATAAAACCATGAGCAACACACCATTTTATTCATGAGAGGATTTTGTTGATAAAGCTTCATCAATTTGAGTCATTATAAAAATATGAAAATACAATAAATTATTAATTTGTGAGGCAAATTTTTAAATTTTCTTTCTTCTCACTAGCTGACATAAAAGCAGAGAAACATAGAGTTTTACTGAAACTCTGTGAGTGGGGAGAGAAAAAGGGAGGAAAGGAATAAAATATTAGGGAAGAAAGGGAAGGAAGACATGAATAAAAGAGAGAGATGAAGGAGGTAAAGGAGGACAAGGAAGAGGAAGATGAATACAAGGAGCAGGAGGAGGAGGAAAATTCCTCTTCAAGGATATTTTCCTCATGTTCTAAATTATTTTGCTAGTTCTTACTTTTCATAATGTTACCAAATCAAAATAAAACTCTTAATGCAACACCCTTCTGTAGATATTTAGTCTCAACCGCAATGGTTTAGCAAATCAAAAAGGCATATATTACCAGGTTAAAACTATCACTATTATAAAGAAAATAAATGTTAAATTATTATAGGTATTCTTATAACAATGGAATGTAATGATGTGAATTATGTATTTGTATATGAGAAAAATGATATAACACTTAAAAAATAAAACATTCTTTCATGTTAATGAGTTATTTATTGAAGCTATTATTTATTTTGTTTTCTTTTTTATTGTTTCTTAAGCAATGACACTATGGTATACATACAGCAAACAACACTGAGATATAGCTCTTATGAAAGTAGCTTTTTAAAGTTGAGACAATAAATATTATATAAACTGTCAAGTATGCTCATTATGCACCATAATATATATATATATAATAAGTAGTCGCCCTTTGTTTCAGATCTGGGCATGAAAAAAGATGATCAGTTTCCTGTAGTCTTAGATATTCCATTTCATTTGAAATTCAAGCTTTGCATTCTCAAAAATCAAGTTAATTTATCATTTTCAGTCTCTTTTTCAAGACAAAATTCTTTGATATGATGTAAAATAATCATTATTGTTTTTTTTACAGTAAATACTTTATTATTGTTATTATTATTATTATCATTTATTACAATTTATTCAATTTGCATCCTGATTGTGGCCCCCTCCCTTGTCTCCTCCCAATCCCATCCTCCCTCCCTCTTCTCCCCCTGTGCCCCTCCACTGATAGGGGAGGTCCCACTCTCCCTTTCATCTGACCCTAACCGATCAGGTCTCATCTCAACTGGTTGCTTTGTCTTCCTCTGTGGCCTGGCAAGGCTGCACCCCACAGTGGAGAGCCTGCCCCTGAGTTCATGCCAGAGAAAGCCTCTGCTCTGCTTACTAAGGAACCCACTTGGAGACTGAGTGTATGGGCTACATCTGAGCTGGAGTTTTAGGTCCTCTCCATGCATTGTTCTCGGGTAGGGTATCATTCTCTTCAGGGCCTAAGGGCTCGGTATTTTTGGCTCTGTTGGTCTTTTTTGGAGCTCCTGTGCCCTCCAGGTCTTTCTATCTCCCCTTTCACTCATAAAATTCCCCTCACTCAGTCCAAAGTTTGGCTATGAGTCTCAGCCTCTGCTATACCTCAATCACTAGAGTCTTTCAGAGGCCCTCTTGGTAGGCTCCTGTCCTATACCCTGTCTTCTTCTGCTTCTGAATGACTATTGAGCATCTTCCCTAGGGTCTTGCTTGTTGTTTAGCTTCTTTAGAACTTAGAGTTTAATATGTTTATTCTACATTATGTCTAATAACCACTTATGAGTGAGTATATACCATGTGTGTCTTTCTGCTTCTGGGTTACCTCACTCAAGACAATTTTTTCTAGTTCCCACCATTTGCCTGCAAATTTCGTGATTTCCTTGTTGTTAAAAGCTGAGTAGTATTCCATTGTGTAAATGTACCACAATTTCTGTATTCATTTCTCCGTTGAGGGACATCTAGGTTATTTCCTGATCTTGACTATTACAAATAAAGCTGCTACAAACATGGTTGAACAAATGTCTTTGTTGTGTACTTGAGCATATTTGGGATATATGCCTAGGAGTGGTCTAACTGGATCTTGAGTTAGCACTATTCCTAATTTTCTGAGAAAGCACCAGATTGATTTCCAAAGTGACTGTACTTGTTTACTGTCCCACCAGCAATGGAGGAGGGTTCTTTGTTTGAGGTACATGTAGTTTGTTTCCAGATTCTGGATATTATGAATGCTTCTGTAAACATACTTGAGCTGGTGTCTTTGTATGATAGAGCATCTTTCATGTATATATCCAGGAGTGGTATAGCTGGGTCTTGAGGCAAAGCTATTCCCAATTTCCTGAGTAAGTGACAGATTGATTTCTAAAGTGTTTGTACAAGTTTATTCTCCCACCAGCAATGGAAGAGTATTCTTCTTTTTCTACATGCTCACCAGCATGTGCAATATCTTGAGATTTTGATCTTAGCCATTCTGATCAGTTTGTTCGTAGCAGCTTTATTTGTAATAGCCAGAACTTGGAAACAACCCAGATGTCCATCAACGGAGGAATGGATACAGAAATTGTGGTATTTTTACACAATGGAATACTACTCAGCAATCAAAAAGGAGGAAATCATGAAATTTGCAGGCAAGTGGTGGGATCTAGAAAAGATCATTCTGAGTGAAGTATCCCAGAAGGAGAAAGACAAACTTGGTATATACTCGCTTATATAGACCTACAAGATATGATAAACATAATGAAATCTACACACCTAAAGAAGATAATCAAGAAAGTGGACACAGGCGAAGGTGATTAATCCTCATTTAGAAAGACAAATGGGATGTGCATTGAACGTATGACAGGAGTCTACCACAAAAGGCATCTGAAAGACTCTACCTAGCAGTGTTTCAAAGCAGACACTAAGACTCATAACCAAACCCTCGGCAGAGGGCAGGGAATCATATGAAAGAAGGGAAGTTAGTATGATATGGAAAGGATAGGAGCTCTACAAGGACCAAATATATCTGGGCACAGGGTCTTTTCTGAGACTGACACTCAACCAAGGACCATCTATGGATATAACCTAGAACTTCTGCTCAGATGTGGCCCGTGGTAGCTCAGTAACCAAGTAGTTTTCCAAAGTAAGGGGAACACGGACTATTTCTAACAGGATCTCAAGGGCAGGCTATTTGACACCCCCCCCCCCCAGGGGAGGAGCAGTCTGTTAGGCCACAGAGGAGGACTTTGCAGCCAGCCCTGAAGATACCTGATAAAACAGGGTCAGATGAAAGGGGAGGAGGTCCTCCCCTATCAGTTTACTTGGAAAGGGGCAGGGAGGAGACCAGGGAGGGAGTGTGGGGTTGGGGAGGGAATGAGGGAGCGGGATACAGCTGGGACACAGAGTTAACAAAATGTAACTAAAAAGAAAAATAAAATAAAATAAAATAAAAAAAAAGAAATTGAAAAGCTTTTGTAAGGCAAAGGACACTTTCAATAGAATGAAACAACATTCTACAGATTAGGAAAAGATCTTTACCAATCCTGTATCTGCAAAAGGGCTAATATCAAAAATATATAATGAACTCAAGAAATCAAACACCAATAAACAAAATAACCCAATTAAAACTGGGACTCAGAACTAAACAGAGAATTTTCAACAGAGGAATATCGAATGGAAAAGAAGTACTTAAAGAAATGTTCAACTTCCTTAGTCATCAGGGAAAGTGCAAATCATTATTGGTTTTAAATGAGTTCAATAAATATGATATTTTTAATGTCTGTGTCAGAGAATACAACTTGACTATTAACAAAATCAGATATTTTTTGGTTAGGGCTTTTCACTGCACTGACTAAGTAAACATCAAAATTATTACATTGATTTAACACAAATGAGCATCCATTAGATTTAATGTAAAATTCTAACTACATGTTATATTTTATTTGATCTCTGCATTAGAAATTAAATAAATGCCTTAAAACTTCTTTAGCATGAGTGGATGATTTTCATGGTTTATTGTACCTTGTTAAGCCAGTAAAATTTTCTGTAACAAACTGCACCTTTCACTCATTTCCTATCCGCTTCATTCAGAGATGATATACAAGTAGCAAAGCTTTATCTAGTGTGATCTTGTGATGTATGATATGAAATAGGAAATGGTCTTTTAATTAGACTGTCGGGGGTTGCTGGAACTTGTTCTACATTTGTCTTTTCCTATTAAGTCTTTTAAAATTCTAGGTGATCTATAGGCTTGCTGTGTTTGGCAGGCTTCACTGAATGCTTCTGTTCTCCTGCTGAGCCTATGTCATAAAAAAGCCAGAAAGGAAATGAGGAGCTGTGTAAAATGTAAGCACCAGCTCACTCATTCATATTTATTTTCAATTAACTTTTGTATTTTTAAGAAGCAAAAATTAACAGAAAATGTTCAAAAAATTTGATAAAAAATTGGGTTAAAATGAATCATTGTAGACAGTAGAATAATTGTTAAAGCAGAGTATACATTGTTCTAAGGAGCCAAGACTCTGGCTTCCTATTGACCTCTGTATTTGAACAATTCATTGACCTTTTCCAGCAAGAAAATAGTTGATGAAACAAATTCTGGTCATTGATAGCTGGGATCATAATGTTTTAGTCTTTTTTCCTGTGATTCAACAAGAATTATTCTATGCTGTAAAAAAAAAAATATATGAATCTTTTAACATGGCACAGAGAAAATTTTGAGATTTTTTTTTGTAAGATAGGTTTATCCTTAAGTTTTTATTAAAATATACAATTGCTCTCTCATTTCTTTCTGAGACACTTAAATATAAATATGACCTTGTAATAAAAGTGGTTGATTATTGAGATGCATATTTTATCTGCCTTCTGCGCAAAAATCAAACCTATATAATCAATTTCAAAGGACGAAATATACTCACTGTTAAGTATGATTATTTATATGTTACATTTGCAGCACTACTTACTTATATTTGGAAAAATAAAATAAATCCTCATGTAAGAAAAAGAGATTTCCTCCTACATTTCCAGGGCACATGGGTCTTAAAAGCCTGTCTTTAAAATATTGAGTTTTAAAATTTTACAATTATATATGTCAGTCTATCGTGCACATCAAAACACTTAGAATCTAAAACTCTCAAACCGTAAATATTCACTTATTTAAAAGCAGTAAATTGGCAATAACTCCATTAATACCAAATTGAAATAGTCTTGACAAAGTATCACATTTTAACAGCATGGGAAGCTTCCACTACTCAAAGTACAATGAGGAAATAAGGGTAGGGCTGGATCAGTTTCTCACTCAGCTGTCTTTTTCCTATAACCAAAACATCTACTTACACTTCAACTTTTATTAGAATGTGCTTTGTTATGGTATAAAAATATTATAAACTGAGATTGTGCGATATATGGATGATAGATACATGATAAAATAAAGGAACATGTTGAACACATGACATTTTACTACTTATTGTGCATTTAGTATACATAAAATGCCATCATACAAGATAAAAGTAATTATTTTATGGCTTCAAAATTCCAAATAATGTAACTGCTTACACAGAATGAAGAGTTTAACTAGATTCAGTTTAAATAGAACAGTTTTACTGATCATGTTCTCACATGTCTATGACTTAGATAACTAATCTTTACTGCACCCTCTGTCTTCCATTAAAGTCCCTCAAACTGAACATGGGGTTTCATATGAATTTTAGGATATTTTTCCTGTAAAGAATGGGATGGGGATTTTGATTGGTACTGCATGGAATCTGTAAATAGCTTTTGGTAGAATTATCAAGATCACAATAGTAATTCTACCAATCTACGGTCACGGGTTGCCTTTCCATTTCCTAGTGTTATTATCTATTTATTTAGCTAATTAAAACTTTAAATATAGAGGCCTTTCCTTCCATCATTAGCTTTATTTCTAGATATTTCATCGTCTTTGAGGTTATTGTGAATGGAAAGTTCTGTATAATTTATTTTTCATATGTAAAATTATGGTGTATAAAAAAGATGAAGGTTTTTAAAATTTTCTTAACATTTCCCGGAGATTTTTGGAGACTTTCTGCTATTTCTTATGGTCAATGTCCTATCATCTGCAAATTGCTGAAATTGTTTAAAATATTTTTAATATTTATAAAAAGTTGGGATTTCTACTATTAATATATCATATCAGCTGCAAATGATGATAGTTTGCCACCTTTTTCTATTTGCCATCCATTTGATTCCTTCTCTTGTTCCATTGCTTCAGCTAATGCTTTCAGCGTCATATTGAAAAGAAGTGTGAATAATAGAGAGGCTTGTCTCATTTATTGGGATTGCTTCAAGTTGTGCTCCACCTAGGATTTTTTTTTTTTGACTAGGTATTTCTCATACATAACTTTTATTATGTTGGCATATGGTTTCTATGCTGCTATTTTTTCTAAGACTTTTCTGAAGCAGTCATGTTAGATACTGTCAGAGGCTTCTTCAATTCTTATCAATATGCTCATGTGATTTATGTTTTTAAGTGTATTTCTGTATTTTATCACACTTACTGACTTTTGTATATTGAACTATCTTTTTACCTCATGGATAAGCTTATTTGGTCTTAATGGACACTTTTTGATGTATGTCTGTATTTGTTTTGCAAGTGGTTTATTAAGTGTTATATAATCTATGTTCATCAGCGATATTGGCCTATAATTTTCTTTTTCCTTATGTCTTTATATGATTTTGTTGATAAAGTGATTTTGACATAATAGAAGGAATTTAGGTGTGCTTTTATGTTTATATTTTTGTTTGAATACTTTAAGAATAGTTTTCTTTTTAGTTCTGTTGCTCTCCTTGTGGAGTTCCTGTCCTCTCCTAAAAAATCTGAGCACAGGGGTCTTTCCTCAGACTGATACTCCAACCAAGGACCATGCATGGAGATAACCTAACACCCCTGCACAGATGTAGCCCATGGCAGTTCAGTATCTAAGTAGGTTCCACTGTAATAGGAACAAGGACTGTCTCTGACATGAACTGATTGGCCTGCTCTTTAATTACCTCCCCCTTAGGGGGAAGCAGCATTACCAAGCCACAGAAGAAGACAATGCACTCCAGAAGAGACCTAATTGACTAGGATCAGAAAGAAGGAAAAGAGACCTCCCCTATCAGTGGACTTTCACAGGGGCATGCATGCAGAGGATGGAGGAAGAGAGGGATTGGGATGGGAAGAGAGAGGGAACCACAGGGGAGATACAAAGTGAATAAAGTGTAATTAATAAAGAATTAAAATAATGATTTTCTGAAAACCTTTTGTATTATAGAATTCTAAGTAAATCCAACAGGCCCTTTGTTTTTTTAGCTAGAAAAGGGATTTTTTATTAATTTTTAATCTCCTCACTTGTCGTAGGTCTGTTAATTGTGTTGAGCTCTTCTTTGTTTAATTTTGGTGGATTAGCTAAATCTAACATATCTTCCATATATTTTAGGTTTTTAGGTCAAGGAAGTAAGGTTTTTATAATACAATGTTCTAAATATCTTTAGTGATTGTTGTAATTTTACCTTGGCTGCTTTTTATTCTTTTGATTCGGGTCCCTTCAACTTTCTTTTCTTAGGTCGGCTAGTTTATCTTCTACAGAACCAGCTCTCAGTTTATGATTCTGTATATAATTTTCTTTGTTTTCTTATTAAATTTTTATGTTTTACATTAGTTATATTTTATTTGCTTTATATTCCCAACTGTACCTGTATATTCCCTCATTCCCTCCCAGTCCATCCTCCCTCATCTCCTCGCACGCCACTCTCCAGGTCCACTGATAGGGGAGGTCCTCCTTCCCTTCCATCTGACCCTAACCTATCAGGTCTCATCAGGAGTGACTGGCTACAATGTCCTTCTGTGTGGCCAGGCAAAGCTGCTCCTCCCTCCGGGGGGGGGGGGGACAAGATGGTGATCAAAGAGCCAACCACTGAGTTCATGGCAGAGAAAGTCCCTGTTCCCCTTATTAGGGAACCCAGTTGGATACTGAGCTGCCATGGGCTACATCTGACACACACAGTATATACTCATTTATAAGTGTATAGTAGACCTATAAGATAGGATAAATATACTATATCTGTACACCTAAAGAAGCTAAACAAGAAGGGGGACCCAGTGTAAGATGATCAATCGCCACTTAGAAAGACAAATGGATGGACATTGGAAGAAGGAGAAAACAAGAAACAGGACATGAGCCTACCACAGAAGTCCTTTGAAAGACTCTACTTAGCAGTGTATCAAAGCAGATGCTGAGAATAATTTACTTGCTCTCCTTCTGAACTTTTAATGAAGGCAAAATATTTTATAAATCACCATTCACAGGGATGCATTTAATGTGTGTCAGAAGTTTGTTGTGCTGTTCTTTCATTACTGTTCAGTTCAAGAACATTTTTACACTTTTTTCTTGATTTATCCTTTGACCCATACAGCAATAAGTTGTGTAATCTCCATGAGTTTGTTTATTTACTAGAGATTTATTTGTTGTTGGTTTTGTTTTATGAATTATGGTCAGTTAGGTCAAATATGCTTAAAGCAATTGCACTCTTTCTACATTAGTAAATACTGGTTTTGTGTTCTAGGATGTTTGTTCATTTTTTAAAGTCTTTTGTGTGCTACTGAGTAGAACACTCATAGTTGACTTTTTAATAGGGTATCCTGTATAGTGTAAAGTCCATTGATGTATGATGTCATTTAATTTTGATGTTTGTTCATTTGTCCACAAGCATATCCATTTGCATTTATAGAGTATTTTATGACTTGCACCAAAAATGGAATGGTGTTAATCCTTGTGTTAACACCAATAGTACAATTTTCATGAAGTAAAGTGAACAAGCATTTGGTCAATCTATGTTTAGGACTGTAAAATCTTCTTGTTTTAGTATTCTTTTAATTAGAATTAAAGTAACCGTATTTTTTTTTTATTGGTTGTAGTTTAAAGTCTATTTATTTGGATGTTATGATGACAATACCTGCTTGCTTCCAATTGTTAAAGTTAATATTGTTTGGTGAAGAGAACTGATAGGTTTATTCTGTTTCTTCCCCTATTCAACCAGCCTGTGTTCTTTGACTGGTGAATTGAGGCCATTATCATTAAAGAATGAAAGCTGTGTTCAATGTAGTAATTGTGTTTTGGTTTTTACTGTTGTTTGTCTTAGGGTTTCTATTGCCGCAGCAAAATACTATGACCAAAACTTAAGTTGGGAGGGAAAAGTTTTATTTGGCTTGCAATTACAGATCATAGTCCATCATTGAAGGATTCAGGAGAGGAACTCAACCAGGGCTGAAACTTGGAAATTTATAAGTAAATATGAACAACTTTTTTTTTTTTAACGTATGTTGGGTTTTCTGTTGCTGTAATAGTTCAGCATGACTAGGGAAACTAATAGAACAGAGTTTATTTGGGCTTATGACTCTAGAGGAGTATGAGTCTACCGTGGCGGGGGTTAGCAAGTCAGCAAACAACACAATGGGAGAAACAGGAAACAGAGAGCTAACATCTTGAACTGCAACCATAAAGCAATGAAAGTGAGCTACACATAGGAACAGTACTTAAACCTTCAAAGCCCGTCCTCAGTGACATACTTCCTCTCACATGTCTGTAGTTCCTAAATCTCACCAAGCAACGTCACCACTTATGGAAAAAGTATCAAATTTTCATTCCTGTTGTTGTAAATAAAATTTAAAAAATGAGTGTCGGGCTGTGTAAACTCTGAGATTATCACAGTGGTATTACTTAACCCACTATCAGAAATAATAAGACACAGACACCTATTAGATTTTATAATTGCCTTATACACATTATGCTGGTCAGATATTTCACCAAACACACTCAATAACCTCACTATCCATCTCCCAGCCCCCATCCAATGCCATCCACCTTAATCCTCCTCTTCTGGTTTACCTTCCATCCATAATTCCATGGTACTTGCTTGTATTCTTCACCTGAGCCTTTTCACATCATTACTAGAGTTCTTCCTTTCAGCCCATGTGTTTTTTTTTTCTCCACACTAATAGGAAGAAGGATTAAATTTTAGTTTAGTATATATATATATATATATATATATATATATATATATATATATATATACACACACACATATATGTATACATACACACACATGCTGCAAACACCACCCTTATGCATAAAGTACAGTGTTACTTCTTTATTCTTGAAATTCAGATTTCTTTCACTTACTTTGATTTATTGCATTTCTATTGCTTATTCATCTTAAATTACATGTCATTGTTTCCATCTTGTTCAGTAATAGTGTCATCATTGCGAATGAGTTTCTCACATCAAAAGCTGCACACCTGCTGTTTTCCATCTGTTTTCCCTGCTCTTTCACCTTGCTGAGACACCTACGAAGGTTCACAATAAATCCAGTTCCAGCTCCTGTTATGAGCTCTCATTTTTACACACAAGGCTAAAATAAATTTAATTTGTAAGTGGAGAAAATGTATGATTTTCATATTCATAAAAAATTGTTTACTTTTCTTATTCATATTGCTACTAAAATTTTGAAAAAAATGTTTTCTGTACATTGGAATTAATTTTTATTAATGTGTTTTCCTTTTAATTAAAATTTTATTTTTATATTAATTACAGTTTATTCACATTATATCCCAGCTGCAACCCCCCCTCCATTTAAATAAAGGTATTTAAAAATACAATTACCATTAGATGATGAAATACAGAAGACACAGCTAATTGTCAGATTTCTAAAATTTTACACACTAAATTTACTTAGACTTTTGTACAGAAGAGTGTATAATAGATATTAGACTTCATTTCACATTTTTACTTTTAAGTAAAAAAAAATTCTTATCTTCAAAGTTATCTATATTTTAAAGAATTGTTGTGAAAAAAAATATAGTTGATATTTTATTTGAATTCAATAGTTCATTTATCCTGGAAGATTTTGTTGCTTTGGTAATAAAATTGAAGACCTAAAATTAATGTATATGTACTTTCTATTTTATTAATGTTCGTATGGAAACTTTATCATATTTGCTCTTAAAACAGAGAGTAGTGATAAAGTATCCATTTGAATGGGCTGTTCAATCAAATCATTCTCATACTCGTTTCTCATTCAGTCATATAATCTAAATCTATGAAAGTACAGCTGTTATAAAAATAAATGCATTTATATGTGCATATATTTGCAACACACACTATTTTTATATGACTGAATTTGAAAATGTTTCTGATTTTATTACTTTTACAATTATTGTCATGTGAAGGTTATAGCTACAAAGGCAATTAAAATTTTCCTATTTATTTACTCTTGTTCATAATTGTTCAGGTAAGTTTATATATGAAAATCATAATCAAACTTTAGCTTCTACTTTTGTATCACCAAAAGATTCAAAATGTCAACTGTTAGCTGTACAATAAGTTAACCTCAAGAAGCAGCCAATTCATACATCACGTAGATTAACAGCAGTTTTGTAAATCAACTATTGACAGACTAGGGTAACTTATGAGGATATATGTGTAGATAAAATCTATTTTGAAATTGAGTTCTTACTGTTACTTGGGAGAAGGCTCAGAATGAGGTCTTCAAAAGGTTAAGTTTTATCTTAGAGGCAATTCTAGAATATCACTGGGTCTACTGTAATCATGGTTTTAGCAGCTACAAATGTTTTAGGAAGTTTCTGAAACACGAAATAAGTAAATAAAACTCCATCTTCCTAAAAAATTAGTTCTTATATAATGTGACCAATGTGGTGTGTAGAAGTGCATATTAGTGCTGAGATGATTAGGACATCAAGCTATGTTTGTGTAGATGGGCTACATATGTGTGCGTACTCATATTTATGTGTACGAATGAGTAAGTGTGCACAGGGAAATGAGAGACCAACGGTGGGTGCTAGCATTTTCTTCCATTTTTTGAGACAGGGTTGTGCTTCATTTGTTTGTGTTTTTTCACTGTCCATGCCATTGAGCTTGCAGGATTTTTTTTTATCTCTTCCTCCAATCTCTCTGTATTTAAGATAAAAATACCTGCATTACATATCCAGATGCTTTATGTAGGTGACCGAAATCTGAATTTATGTCTCTTGCTGGTACAGAGAACATCTTTATTCAGTGAGCCACTTCCCTATTATCAGTTTATTTTAATTTGAAATATTTTAAGGTAAGTTTGATGAACACACAAAATTTCATGATAAATCTGAGACAATTATACTCTGAGAATACTGTCAAGTCATACAAAACAGCAATTACTTTTGTTATTTTTTTATTAAATGTAAAGAAAAAATTGTTACATGTTAAACATTTCAGAAAAAAACACAATTATTTTTAGTCATAAAATTCATCTCTACAACTTTGTATGGTGAGTTTTACACTTGAATTTAGAAAAAGTCAAAAATTCTCAGAAACAACTTGTGGAAGATTTAAGAAGCTAAAAAAATTAGTTTCTGTGGATAATGTTGTAATCACTGCTGGCAATCTTTATGATAATAGGCCAGAATAAAGGGATCCTTCACACAAATTCGCTAATCAGAAAAACAAAGATGAAACTATCCTTCAGAGTGAGAAGGCAAGTGTCCTGCTGTGGAAATCAAGAAAGAAGGGAAAGGGAAACAGAAAGTTAAGAAGCTTGAAAACACAGGAAATCAACTGAGAGAAAAGTAAAAGCTGCAACTGAACAGGGACTGAGTGCGGGCTTGATGTTCTGAGCACAGAGTAAGGCTGGAGGCTAACAGGGCACCTGCTGGCCTGACAACAGGGGCAATGTGCAGCTCTCATATTCATTACTTTCAAAATTTTTTATTAGTGCACATTCAGTGTACAAAGTGATATCTTCTTTCTGCAAGTATGTCTTGAACATTGCTGCATTCACTCTTAACATATCCAGCAACGTTACTGTTACTCTTCTACCTGCCACCCTTAGGTTCACTAGTATGTGTATTAGTGTGTCTTTCACAGACCTTTTCTTTTTTCATAATAATTTTTATTTTTTATAACAATCACAGGTTATTTACTTTGTATTCCTGTAGTAGTCCCCTCCCCCATTCCCTCCCAATCCCACCATCCATCCCTCATCTCCTCCCCGCCCCTTTCCAAGTCTACTGATAGGGGAGGACCTCCTCCCCTTCCAACCAAGGACCGTGCATGGATATCACCTAGAACCCCTGCTTGGATGTAGCCCGTGGTAGCTCAGTATACAAGTGGGTATCCTAGTAATGCAAACAGGGACTGTTTCTGACATGAACTCAATGGCTGGCTCTTTGTATTTTCTTGTAGAAGTTTCAAGGGATTTATATCAAGCTCAGAAATCCATTGTAAATTATTATTATTATTATTATTATTATTATTATTGTAGAACATGTGCAATATGAGCCCAGTTTCATTCTTCTGCATATGAATGCCAAATTTTCTCAACAAAGCACATTTGAAAGGCTGTATTATCTTCTCTGTCTGTTAGTGACATCCTTATTAAAAGTAGTGTATCTGCACAGTGTGTAACTATGTCAATGATTTTTACTCCAATTCTCTGTGTGTTTTATGGAATACTAGTTCCATGTTTTGTTTTTTTTATTGTCCTTGCTTAGAAGCATAATGTATAATCTTATGTTTTAATACCTATAACCTAATTCTTCAATTCAGGATTACTTTGCCGGTTTAGGTATTTATTCTTCCATGTGAAATGTAGTTATTTTCTATTTTTTTTTTTTTTTTTGTGAAGAAGGTAAAACTAGATAAGGATTACATTGAATCAGTCAGTATGTTACTTTCTATAATATAGATATTTTCTCAGTTTTAATTCTGTTAAAAATGGTGTGAGCATGGAATGCCTTTCTGTCTTCCAGGATGTTGTTCAATTTCTATCTCCAATCTTGTAAAATTTTGGTTGTACAGATCCTTCACCACTTTTGATAGATTTATTGCTGCATGTTTTATTGTAGTATTTATTAATACATTTAGATTAATATTGTGTTATTTTTTATTCTATTTCTTATCCAAGTTTAGACATTAGTATATACAAAAGTATGGAGAATGATTCTAATCTCTGCTACAGAAAATGTGGTGCTTGCCTACATGTAATCCTAGCACTCTGGGAGGCAGAGGCAGGTGGATTTCTGTGAGTTAGAGGCCAGCCTGGTCTACAATGGGAGTCCAGGACAGCCAAGGCTACAAAGAGAAACCCTATCTCAACAAATGAACAAACAAATAAACAAACAATAAACAAAACAGATGAAATTACATTTCAGGAAATATTAAAATTTTGAGGAATTGCAAAAAATCAGTTTCACCTAGATATCACTAGTAGAAAACAAATTATTTAAAATAATATTGTATTTTTTATTTAAAGCATTAATTATTATAAGTAAAATCTTTTAAATTTGCATTCATTCATTCATGTTTAGTGTGCACCTGTGTCTCCATGTGTAATGAGATATAGGAATAAAAAAATAATAAATTTTAGAGGCAAGCCTCTTTATCCACAGAACCAAGTTGCCATATATTTTATAATTTCAGAGATCTATGACATCTTCCATGAAACTAAATCTGCCATATACTAAGCTGTAAAGACACACAATAGCAAAATATTCACAGAAGAAAATGTGTTATGTATAGAAAAGGACATAATTATGTTTAGTAATAATATTTGAGTGTTGTATTAACATATATAAGACACAAAATAATTGATAATAAGAAAATGTTAATGGTATTTAAATGATAACACCAGGCTTTGAACAATGAGGCAGGTTCTCTCCTGATGCCTTACAGACTTTAATGAAAACACACATCTAAAAACAAATTTCTGTTATTAGTGAGTGAACATTCATAACAAGGGAAATGTTTGTATAAGGATACCCAAACCATTGCCATTCATAGGCATCATTATACACTTTACTAATCATCACAGTGAAATTAACTATTAGAGCTGGAAATGCTGGTATCCAAATATTGGAGAACATAAGAATCTTGAATGAACTACAGAGGATTCCTCAGAGACATAGAAACTGTAACCTTACATTGTCTTATTGGCATGTCATGGGAGAAGGAATGTGAATTTAATAGTTAGAAAAAAAAAACAAGAAACTCTATAGTGAAGACTGCTATCACTAAATTTCATTTCCCAATTTTCCTTGACAAGAAACTACATTAATTTTACCAGTATTTTTTCCAGTGGTAAGAACTCCTTATTACAGCTTATTTCTCCCCAGTAGCATTAGCATTACAGGAAGAGGAATAAAAAGTAAATACTATGAATGTATGTGCAATCCTCACAGTTTGGAAGGGGTGGGAGAAGGCAGTGAGGTCAAGGTCTGCCTAGGCTGCCTAGTGAGTTTCTTTTGACTCAACTTCAATCTATCAGTCAGTTAGTATAAGGAGCAATAAATCTAAATTGTGTAGGGTATTAGAAGGTGAATATTCTTGTCTGAGAAAGAACTCATAAAGCAAATAAAAATGATAAGGGAAGGCAGAGAGAGACCATTTTGAATAGATGGTTTAGAATTCAGTAAGAAGTTAACATTTGAACTAACTTGAAAAAAACGGAATTAGTTATTGTTCAGAAAAATATTATATGAAATGGTTGTAAAGGTGCTCAGATGAGAGAATGCCTACAATATTCCAAGGACAAAAAAGCTTAGTGTGTATAGGATAGGGAACAGTGTAGAAGTTGTAAAAATTATAACATCAGAGAGCAGTGTAGGAAATTATTTTCTTTGGAGTTCTTTGAAAGCTCGAAGGACAATGCTATTACTGACCTTGAAAGGGAAACTGAAGAATGGTATTCGCCACGTCGAAAACAATCTGTTCTATACTTTGAATTGCTTTGATATATATTTCATGTTGCATTTTGATTGAGAACTGACTCAAACAATGTGTTTGAAGAACTGGGTGTATAGGATTGGCCTATATGAACTATGAAAGGTACAAATGATAAATTACCGACATAAGATTTGGAAATGAACTCTGCTTAAGTTTTACACTTTGCATTCAGGTACCAATTAGACAGTTAAATTAAGATGCACCTTAATCCTTTTGAATTTGAGAAAAATAATAGCAGATAAACCAGTATGCTTGGCTAACAGGTGTTTTTTAATTCATGGGAACTAAAAAATTGCTAAATAGCTGCATATAAAAAGAAAATGAAGAGGCTTAGGATGTGGACCTGGGAAAAATGGTAACACTAAGAACGTGCTAATCTTTGCTCAAAGAACAGGGCATTGATTTTTAGATTTATGAGCTTTCAGCACTTCAAAGGAAACAACGTAACCATGGGGTAGGATGGCAAATGTGGAGTTAGTTGAAGATAATGATTTCAGGAAGACAATCACCATGTCAGTGAGACATTCACAGGAAATCTGAATGATGTCTTAAAGTATCTAAAATGAAAAAATCTCCAGGACCAATTGTCATCACTTGTTTTTCATTTGAGAAACAGGAATGTATAAACATGAGCTCTGTTGGATTATTTTGATTATCAACTTGACATTATTTAAAATTACTAGAGAATCAAGTCCTTGGAGATGTTTAGAAAGGTAATTTAGATTTCATTAATTCAATTGAGCATCCTTGTCATAAGTATAAATGACACTACTTCATGGGTTAGGGTCCCAAATTGATTGAAATGAAGAAAGCAGATCATGAACTTTACTCACTCAGGTTTCTGGCTATAGATACAGGTGGGCCTATGTTCATTTCAATTTTGCCATATATCTAAATCTTATATATTTATCCTCCGCAATTGAAAATATGAATAAGAGTTACAAACATCACACATTTAATGATTAACTAGAGGGAATTTCTAAATTTGTTATTAAAATAAGAATGATGACTTTGTTTTCATCACTGACAGACACATCACAGAGATTTAGGTATGTGTTAATATATCTTAAGTGATATAAAAACTTTGGGTCACACATAAAACTGGTGCAAAAATATCATTTCCAATTTTGTATATGTTGAAAAGCTGATAATCGTATTTTAAATAAGCCAAAATAAAACTTGACATAAAGGAGGGAAGAAGAAAAAAGAATGGAAGTTTAATGGGAAATCCTTGAAAGAAACAATGACTACAGAGACTGATGGACTGATTTAAACTGCAGTACTTTGGAGCATTAGAAATCTACAGGTCCAAAGCCTAGTTACCTTATCTTGGAATGATTTTAACCCCTCCTCAAGCATACTCCTGAAAACTGCTATTCCTTATTCATCTCTGGATAAGAATTAATAAATTAAAAACTTTCTGAAATCTATTAACTTAGCAGACTATTAAGTTCCACACTCCAAAAGCTAAGGATGTCATCAGATAACATTTTAGGCCTGTGATAAAGCTTTGTACATCTTCCTGTACCCTTCTCTCTGAGGGACTCACCACTGTATTTTAAACATGCCTTGATTATTGGCTTTTTTGTTGTGGTGTGCAATCATAAAAATCCATGAAATTACTTCCACTGTATGGAATTTGAGATAAATTATTTGTTCCCAGACTATAGTCACTCAAATTAGCTCCAGCATAAACTATCCCTTATTTGCTTTAAGAAAGTTGAGAACTGAGGCTTTATTTCATTGGTGACATTATTTTTTATATTATATATAATATATATACCTCATCCTGTATGTAATATGTATAATGTATGTATAATACAATGTATATACAGATGGTCTACAAATCATTATGACTTATAATTATTATGATCATATAAGTAAATGATTTATCTGTTGAAATATATGAAGTATGTAGACAGTGCACATAATACACATACCAAATATCATAACAGTGTAGTACATGATGGAACAGAGCTGTTGAGATTTTCCTCTGCATAGCTGGCTGAGATCTGAGACTGGCTAAAAGTTCACACACATGCACACAAAAACCTTGGTTAGCTTATTACTATTTTGGAAAATTCCAAAACTTAAAATGTAAAGCATAGTTATTACTCAATTTTGATAACTCTTACATCATTGAGCTTCAAAAGTTAACGAACTCCAACAAGTAATTTTATTATGTAACAATGATAATTTTGTGTTAATTTCTTTCTTCCCTTTCTGTTTATTTTATTGTATACCTTGTTGTTCATTTAATCAGATATTGTGTATCCAACCCAGCTTCAAGCTTGCTTTGGCCTTGACCCCCTAAAGTGCATTGATATAAATCCTCTGCTTTTTCAAACATTAAGTCAAAAAAAAAAATTGTGTGAATTATTACAAAAGCCAGATTTCAGAGTGCATGTTTAAGTGGAAATTATTAATCAATAAAGTCAAAATGCATTCTTTATGACTTAATGTTTTAAAAAAGCACAAGATTTTTATCTTATCTAATTCTCATTTTTCAAGACAACAAAAAGACATTCTTGATATGTGCCTCAGTTAACTACAAATTTATCATCAAAAATAATAGACCTGATAAGCTAGTGTCAGATGGAAGGGGAGGAGGACCTTCACTATCAGTGGACTTAAAGAAGGGCAGGGAGGAGATGAGGGACGGATAGTGGGATTAGGAGGTAATGAGGGAGGGGGCTACAGCTGGGATACAAAGTAAATAAACTGTAATTAATATAAAAAATAAAAATTTAATTAAAAAAAGAAATTCTCACAAAAAATAATTCTCAACTATTTTATAGTAACTATATTTTATGCAGACATCACATTTAAGATAAAAACTTGACATTGAAGTATTTCCAAATATGTTCAAAGCAAAAACAAAATCATATATTTTCTTGTAATACATTTTATTAAAATCCTACAAAAGTAAATATAAAATACTGAATCAGTTCACTTTCTTTTTTTATCTTTTTTTATCTTTTTTTTTATCAGTTCACTTTCAATAGATTTCCCACAAACATTAAAACCCAAACAATTGTTTTCTAAATTATTGCCAACCATATTAGTCTGACATTTGATACGAGAACTTATTATGTGGCACTTGATATTTTAGTCATAAGATCCATGTGTTAATAAGATTTTTTAATTTTGATGAGAAGACATATAGTACTGTTATATAGGTACATTTGTATATGAATATGTACAGTGTGATGTATAAATATAGTATATATATATGTACAAATGAAAGGACTGTGGTAGTTAGATTTTATCATCAGATAAAGGCAATTATAATGATTACCCTGTTATTACAACACTATATTCTAGACTTCTTTATTTACAATGGTATTGAAAATATTTAACAATTGCTAGAATTTTTGTACTCATATATTTTATAAAATAGGACTCACAGTGTTTAACAGACCTTTAATCTTTATCATGATAATTTGGTGTCTTATGATCAAGGTCTGGAGTGAGTTGAAGCATATTGTGTAAATCATCTTGGAGTTACATTAATATTGATAAAGACAGAGGCTCCTCTTTCCAGTAATGTTTGCATTCATTGTCAGTCATCCATAATGTGATATGATAATCTTATCATCATTGTGCTAAACTTGACATATATTAAAAGTCTCATTTATCAAGACTCATTTATTGAGAATTTCTCAATATTTTATTAACTTAAGAACCTTAATTAGCTCCTGTCCCCTCCAGGTTTTTCTTTTTTCCCTCTTCTTTTATAAAATCCGATACATTCTGCCCAAAGTTTGGGGTCATTGACTGGATAGAAATGAAGTAAATTATAATAAAAGATGATGATAATAATGATGATGATGATAAAAAAAACTTAATTAGTTAAAGCTAGTGGATCTGGGTCTCATTTTTTGAAGTACACAGACAGTGAGAGGGTTTTAAGCAGGTTAAACTGTGAATTATAATACAGATTTATCTTAATTTTCATGACAATTTTCTTTACCTCTCAAATACCATGGAAAGGGAATGGATATGCAATTAAGAGCACTGTTACTCTTTCAATACAACAAGAATTTGATCCCCGGCACCCACCCAATCATTTGCTACTGTCTTTAACTCCAGTTCAAGGGCATTCAATAGTTATATTTGATCTATAAGGGCACTTCACAGATGTACATGCAGATAAAACACCATATATATAAAATAAAACCAAATAACCATTTTTTAATTAAAAGATTATAAAAACATACAAATAAAATTATACATATGAATAATATATAGTCTATATATATGAGATAATTTGTTGAAGAATATTCACATAAGTATTTTGATATAGCATATATTAAATGAAAAAAGAATCTCTCTAATCTTTTCCTGCCTCTTTTTTTTTTTTTTTTTTTGGTTCTGTATTTGTTGTTGTTCTGATTACAGAATTCAAATTGATTTCTCTGCAAATGACAATGACCCTCTCACTGGGCACTGTTCTATATCACCAGCTGCCCTGTAGCTGATCAGCTAACTGCAGGTTTGCAGGTCACCAAAGATGACCACCTTCCACATAATCATCAGCTTGTAAAGTAACAAAATAAGGAAATGCAAATCAAAACAACCCTGAGATTTCACCTTACACCCATCAGAATGGCTAAGATCAAAAACTCACGAGACAACACATGCTGGAGAGGTTGTGGAGAAAAGGGAACCCTCCTCCACTGCTGGTGGGAATGCAATCTTGTACAACCACTCTGGAAAGCAATCTGGCGCTTTCTCAGACAACTAGGAATAGCGCTTCCTCAAGATCCAGCTATACCACTCCTAGGCATATATGCAAAAGATTCTCAAGTACACAATAAGGACATTTGCTCAACAATGTTTGTAGCAGCCTTATTTGTAATAGCCAGGAGCTGGAAACAGCCCAGATGCCCCTCAGTGGAGGAATGGATGCACAAATTGTCATATATCTACACAATGGAATATTACTCAGCAATAAAAAAACATGGAAATCATGAAATTTGCAGATAAATGGTGCGATCTGGAAAAGATCATCCTGAATAAGCTATCCCAGAAGCAGAGGGATGCACACGGTATATATTCACTCATATAGACATTTAATATAGTATAAACCTACTAAAATCTGTACACCTAAAGAAACTAATCAAGAGGGAGGACTCTTGCTAAAATGCTCAATTCCTATCCAGAAAGACAAAGAGGATGGACATCAGAAGAAGGAGAAAAGAGGGAACAAGTCAGGAGCCTGACACAGAGGACCTCTGAAAAGCTCTGCCCTGTAAACTATCAAAGTCGATGCTGAGACTTATGTGCAACCTTTGGGCAGAGTGCAGGGAATCTTAGGAAAGAAGTGGCAAACAGTAAGATCTGGAGAGGACAGGAACTCCATAAGGAGAGCAACAAAACCAAAATATCTGAGCAGAGGGGTCTTTCCTGAGACTGATACTCCGACCAAGGACTATGCATGGAGATAACCTAAAACCCCTGCACAGATGTAGCCCATGGCAGTTCAGTATCCAAGTGGGTTCCATTGTGATAGAACAAGGACTGTCTCTGACATGAACTGATTGGCCTGCTCTTTAATCACCTCCCCCTGAGGGGGAAGCAGCATTACCAGGCCACAGAAGAAGACAATGCAGCCACTCCTGATGAGACTTAATTGACTAGGATCAGAAGGACAGAAAAGAAGTCCTCCCCTATCACTGGACATGGGGAGGAGCTTGCATGCAGAGGGTGGAGGAAGGGAGGGATTGGGACAGGAAGAGGGAGGGAACTGCGGGGGGAGATACAAAGTTAGTAAAGTGTAATTAATAAAGAAAAATAAAGAAATAAATAAACCCTAGTTCTGGAGGTCCTACTACCTACTCCTTTACTTCAGTAAAGTAAAGAACAGAGGAGAAAATGCTTTTCTTACATTCTGGGTTTGGGAAATTAGAGCAATGGCATTCATTCTCAACTGTATTTCTTATTTCCTGACGGAGAAGTCATCATGACTTTTTTGTTCTGATGAGTAGAAAATTTCTACAGTTGACTGAGATCTTTGATTCCGGAAAAGAGTGGTTTCACTTTTTCTTCTCGAAAATCAGCTTTATGTTTTGCCAGCTGTTTCCCTGTTAGCACTGATCTTTGCAAATGAAAAACCAAGACCATTGAGGCAGAAAGAACTGGCACATTAATGCCTCCTTAGTAACTGAAATACCAAAATGAAGAAGATGGACAGCACTGAACTTGCCCGTAGTTAAAATTAAGTAGTACTGTATGAAAAGAGAGCTATGTTGGACATAAGGGAGAAAGCTGCTGTAGTTGTGGGTTTGTGTGCTTTGTAGCCTGTTACATGGAAAGCAGCAGACAATCGAAGATTCTAGAAGCGCTAACTGCTGCGAGTCACAGAACAGGAGTGTAACGTGGAAGGTTGTCTGAGGGTTTCTGTTTCTGTTCTACTTTTCATTAAGACTGGAATCAAGCTTACATGTAAAGTATTGGTAATTTAAGTTTCCTTTTGTGTCATTCAGTGTAAAACTGTCTAATTTGAAAAAAATGTAGATTATGAAAAATAAAGGTTTAGGCACTGTTCAAAAAAAAAAAACTTTGAATGAGGTTCACAAAGTGTGGCCTCATTCTTCTGTGTAAACCGCGGTCATTTTTATCCTTCCTTTCTTTAGTGTTATTTAGTTGCCTTCACTACATGATTTCTGGTCAAAAGATGGTCTTGTCCATAATCTAGACAAGAAATTGTTTCACAGAAAAGCTGGCTATTCCCCAGATTTAGAAATAAATTTATACAGGAATCTATCTCAAAATGTAGATGGACACAGGGTCTCTTTGCCTACTGACCACTGTGATGACAATGTCCTAGTTCACCATGTAGTGAACTCTATCTTCTATAATATATCTATGCCTCATCTGAAGTCTGTGAGTGGTGATCCCAACCTGAGGAGCTACTAGCAGACTAGAATGATACCTCAGTAGTAGAAACACAAAAAAAAATTAAAATTTGTAACAAAGACCTATATAAATGAATAACCAATAAAATTAAAAGTATTTGCTCTGATTTCAGTAGGAGAACTTAATAGTTTATAATGGAACCAAATATGAATGACTGTGGTCTGATATGACAGATTTAGGTTGCCATGCTTCAACATGATGAAAATTTCACAAAGATTTATACCACTGTAACAAATAAAGTTAAGAATCAAGGCAATTTTCTCATAAATTGGTAGAAACTTCTAGAAGTCAAATTACAGCAACGAGAGAAAAACTCACCTACTAGCACAAAGTCTACTTAATGATATTCTTAACTTTAAGATTGGTAGAATAATAATAAAGAATTTTCTTTATTCCATTATTCCTAATTCAAGTAGGCTTATTTAGCATCTCAGGCATAAAAGATGCAATAGGATGTGGACAAGATGGCGGCCCCGGGAAGACTCTCATTCTGAGCAGCAGCACAGCAGGATTGGCACAGTGACCAGCAATCAGAACTCATGGCCATAAAACAAGAGTGATTGTGTTTCACAGGTGAGAGGATACCCCACGGTGGGGGATTCAATCAGCCTTAACTCACCCGGCTAAACTGGGAAGAGATCCTGGTTCCACCAGGCACTTGATCACCAGCCCAGAGCTACACTCGAGCATGATCTGGTCACTGTCTCAGACTAAACTATGAGCCCACAACATCACAGACTGAATTTTCCAGTCTAGAGATAACCCCACAGAGCAGGAAAAGATTGGGACCGACCTTAGGTCACCCAGACATCCCCTGGAAAAGACTCTGGTTCCACGGGCACCCCAGGAGCAAGCCCGGAGCCAGAGCTGGGGACCCAGGTGCCTGCACAGAGCCCTGCCTGTGTGCCTGATTCGTTGCCTCAGATAGAACTGTGGGCACCAGGGCACCAGAGACTGTGTTTCACTGTCAGGTGCAAACCCACAGGGACAGAAACAGCTGGTCTGATCTCAGAGCACTCAACCGACACAACACCCCGAAAAGGTCTCAGGAAAATTATCCAGTTTAGGCAGACGCCCAGGCTCCCAAAGGCCAGAAAGGTGGAGACACGGGCAGCATCTGTACCTGTGGGTTCTATTCACCACACCAGACAGAACAGCGGTCCCCAAAGCAAAGCCTGGATGTTTCTGGCAGGAGAAAACCCCCAGCTGGGGGGATCATCAAGTCTAACGCTCAGGACACCCAGCACCAAAAGACTTTCTGGATTCACGAAGACTCTAGGCTCTAGCTTTCTAATGCAGGCAGGAGCGCTGTGCTCAGCTGCCATTATTGAGTCCCCTAGGGCACTGGGGCATACAGCTGCATCCTCAGACCTACAAAAGCCAGAGAGCCATTACAGCAGCCCTCAGATACTGTGCCAAGTATCAACCAGTTATCCCTAGCTAGACTGACAAAACTGTGGGAATCCCTGGTCCTTCAAGAGGGCTACACCCACAGCCTCTGGACCAGAGCAGTGCCTGCAGCCTCCATCACAGACAGGGACACACAGCTTCTGGTCCAGAGTAGGCACCCAGCCTCCAGACCAGAGCAGCACCTCCAGGCGCCAACTCAACCTAGGTGCACATTCTCCAGGCCCAGAGCTGAGCACTCAGCCTCTGGCCCAGAGACTTGCTGGGCACACCTCTCATTTTCCTAGACAGAACTGTGTGACCCAGGATAACAGACTGAATTTCCCTGTTGGGAGAAAACCCCAAAGCTAGGGAATCAGCAGGTTCTCCAGGAGGACTATACCTGGAAAACTGTAACAGCAGCAGCTCACTAAATTTATAACAAGAAACCCAGCAGTGGGGCAGCTGTCTTGAGAACTTCTATGGATAAGAGGAGATCCCCCCTTGCCTAACAAAAACCACAGCTACTACTCAGGGATATACACCTGAGCTGAGCAGTGGCAATTCCTGAGAAACACTGGCCATACATTGAATATAACTAAAAAGCAGAGGAGGCCTCCTTTAGGAAAAATCATCTTCTGGCCAACGGGATTCTCCCTACCTCAGGACTCCGGAAGCACAAAACTAACAGCCAACACCTAAAACGTCTCAGTGGGTAGAGGTCAGCGTAAAAGTTCAACCAACAAAAGACAGAGCAATATGGCATCTCCAGAACCCAGCCATCCAGGGGCGAACAGCCCTGGACAACACAGCATAATAGAAAATCAAGAAGATGACCTTACATCTATGCTGATGAAGAGGATAATAGAGGAAACAAATAAAATATGTAAAGAATTAGAGGAAGATAAAACTAAACAGATCGTGGCTATCTGTAAAGAAATGGAGGAAGTTAAAGACAAGCAGATTATGTCCATCCGAGAAGAAATATGGAAAGATGCAGCCAAACAGTTTGCAGCCTTCAGAGAGGAAATAATTAAATCACTGAAAGAAATAAAAGAAACAGAGTTGAAGGAACTAAAACAAAAAGAGGAAAATACAAGCAGACAGGTGAAGGAAGTAAACAAAACAACTCAAGACCTGAAGATAGAACTGGAAAAATTAAAGAAAACACAAATGGAGGAAATAATGGAGAGGAAGAATTTAGGGAAGAAAACAAGAACTACAGAGGTAAGCATAACCAACAGACTACAAGAGATGGAAGAAATAATCTCAGGTGTAGAAGATACAATAGAAGAAATCAATGTATCTGTGAAAGAAAATGTTAAATCCAAAAAATTCCTGACACAGACCTTCCAAGAAATCCAAGACAACATGAAAAGACAAAACCTAAGAATAATAGGTACAGAGAAAAAGGAAGACTCCCTTCTCCAAGGCCCAGAAAATATTTTCAACAAAATCATTGAAGAAAATTTCCCCAAGTTAAAGGAGAGGCCAATAAGAATACATGAGGCCTACAGAACATCCAACAAATTTGACCAGAAAAGAAAATCCTCCCGCCACATAATAATCAAAACAGTAAGTATACAGAACAAAGAAAAAATACTAAAAGCTGCAAGGGAAAAAGGCCAAGTAACATATAATGGCAAACCCATTAGAATCACACCTGATTTTTCAACAGAGACTATGAAAGCCAGAAGAGCCTGGACGGATATCATGAAGACCCTAAGAGAACTCAGATGTCAGCCCAGGCTACTATACCCTGCAAAACTCACAGTCCTCATAGATGGAGAAACCAAGATATTCAATGACAAAAACAAATTTCAACAATACCTACACACAAATCCAGCATTATAGAAGACACTGGAAGGGAAGATGCAACCCAAGAAAATTAGCTTCTGTCAAGAAAACACAGGAAATAATTAACCTTACTACAGTAAAACAAAAAGCAACCAAGCACACAACCTTATGACCGCAACCAACATCAAAATCAAAGGATCTAACAGCCACTGATCATTAATCTCTCTCAACATCAATAGTCTCAACTCTCCAGTAAAAAGACACAGATTAACAGAATGGATACATAAACAAAACCCAGCATTCTGGTGCATACAAGAAACTCACCTAAGACACAAAGATAGACATTACCTGATGGTAAAACATTGGAGGACGACTTTCCAAGCAAATGGACCCAAGAAACAAGCAGGAGTAGCCATTCTAATATCTGATAAAATAGACTTTCAACCAAAATTAATAAAAAGAGATGAGGAAGGACACTTCATACTCATC
Source organism: Psammomys obesus (assembly GCF_907164565.1). Taxonomy (NCBI): domain Eukaryota; kingdom Metazoa; phylum Chordata; class Mammalia; order Rodentia; family Muridae; genus Psammomys; species Psammomys obesus. Next base: position 388,858 of record NW_026594428.1, on the reverse strand, counting down.
AAGGGAAAATTCCACCAAGAAGACACCACAATCCTGAACATCTATGCCCCAAATACAAGAGCACCCACATTTGTTAAAGGAAACATTGATAAAATTTAAACCACATATAGATCCCCACATATTAATAGTGGGAGACTTCAACACCCTACTCTCAACAAAGGACAGGTCAACAAAACAGAAATTAAACAAAGAAACAATATCTCTGACAGAGGTCATGAATCAAATGGACCTAACAAACATTTACAGAACCTTACACCCAAACACAAAAGAATTTACCTTCTTCTCAGCACCTCATGGAACCTTCCCCAAAATAGACCACATAGTTGGTCACAAAGCAAGCCTCAACAGATACAAGTATTTTGAAATAATCCTTTGTATCCTGTCTGATCACCATGAAATAAAGCTGGACCTCAATAACAACAGAAATAGCAAAAAGCCTACACATACATGGAAACTGAACAACTTGCTACTAAAAGACAACTGGGTCAGGGAAGAAATAAAGAAAGAAATTAAAGTCTTCCTAGAACTCAATGAAAATGAAGACACAACATACCCAAACTGTGGGACACATTGAAAGCAGTGCGAAGAGGAAAGTTCATAGCACTAAGTGCCTTCAAGAAGAAATTCTAGACAGCTCATTCAAGCAACTTAATGGCTCCCTTAAAAACCCTAGAAAAAGAAGAAGCACACACACCAAAAAGGAGTAGATGGCTGGAAATAATCAAACTCAGGGCTGAAATCAATCAATTAGAAACAAATAAACAATTCAAAGAATCAATGCAACAAAAAGCTGGTTCTTTGAGAAACTCAACAAGATAGACAAGCCCTTAGCGAAACTAACTAAAAAGCAGAGGGAATCTATCCAAACCAGCAAAATCAGAAATGAAAAGGGTGACATAACAACAGACACTGAGGATATTCAAACAATCATTAGGTCATACTACAAAAGCCTATATGCCACAAAATTTGAAAATATAAATGAAATGGACTATTTTCTTGATCGATTTGACTTATCAAAGCTGAATCAGGACCAGGTAAATCAATTAAATAGTCCTATATCCCCCAAAGAAATAGAAGCCGTCATCAAAAGTCTCCCATCCAAAAAAAGCCCACGACCAGATGGCTTTAGCGTAGAATTCTACCAGACATTCAAAGAAGAGCTAACTCCAATTCTCTTCAAACTATTCCACAAAATAGAAACAGAAGGAACATTACCAAACTCATTCTATGAAGCCACAATCACCTTGGTACCTAAACCTCACAAAGACTCAACAAAGAAAGAGAATTTCAGGCCAATCTCCCTTATGAACATTGATGCAAAAATACTCAACAAAATACTTGCAAACCGAATACAAGAACACATCACAGATATTATCCACTATGACCAAGTAGGCTTCATCCCAGGTATGCAGGGGTGGTTCAATATACGGAAATCCATCAATGTGATCCACCATATTAACAAACTGAAAGGAAAAAAAAAAAACACATGATAATCTCCCTAGATGCGGAAAAAGCATTTGACAAAATCCAACATCCATTCATGTTTAAAGTCTTGGAGAGATCAGGGATACAAGGCACATATCTAAACATAGTAAAGGCGATATACAGCAAACCTGTAGCCAACATCAAACTGAACGGAGAGAAACTTAAAGAAATCCCACTGAAATAAGAAACAAGACAAGGCTGCCCACTCTCTCCATATCTCTTCAACATAGTTCTGGAAGTCCTTGCTAGAGCAGTAAGACATTTGAATGAGATCCAGGGGATACAGATTGGAAAGGAAGAAGTCAAATTATCACTATTCGCAGATGATATGATAGTATATGTGAGTGACCCCAAAAACTCTACCAGGGAACTCCTATAGCTGATAAACACCTTCAGCAAAGTGGCCGGATACAAAATTAACTCAAAAAAAATCAGTAGCACTCCTGTATACAAAAGACAAAAAGGCTGAGAAAGAAATTAGAGAAACAACACCCTTCACTATATCCACAAATGACATAAAGTACCTTGGTGTAACCCTAACCAAGCAAGTCAAAGATTTGTATGAAAAAAATTTCAAGTCTCTGAAGAAAGAATTAGAAGAAGATATGAGAAGATGGAAAGATCTCCCATGCTCATGGCTTGGCAGGTTTAACATAGTAAAAATGGCCATCTTACCAAAAGCAATCTACAGATTTAATGGAATTCCCATCAAATTGCCAACACAATTCTTTACAGATCTGGAAAAAAAATTTCTAAACTTCGTATGGAATAACAAGAAACCCAGAATTGCTAAAACAATCCTCTACAATAAAAGATCTTCTGGTGGTATCTCCATCCCTGATCTCAAGGGGTACTATAGAGCAACAGTTATAAAAGTTGCATAGTACTGGCATAGAAACAGAATGGCGGGTCAATGGAACTGAACAGAAGACCCAGAAATAAACCCACACATTTACGGACACCTGATTTTTTACAAAGATGCCAAAACCATACAATGGAAAAAAGAAGCATCTTCAACAAATGGTGCTAGTCCAACTGGATGTCTACATGTAGAAAAATGAAAATAGATCCATACTTTTCACCCTGCACAAAACTGAAGTCCAAGTAGATCAAAGACCTCAACATAAAACCAGACACATTAAATCGGCTATAAAAAAAAAAGAGGGGAATACCCTAGAACTCATTGGTACAGGAGAAAACTTCCTGAACAGAATACTTACAGCACAGGCTCTAAGAGCAACAATCAATAAATGGGACCTCATGAAACTGAACAGCTTCTATAAAGCAAAGGACACCGTCATCAAAACAAAGCAACTGCCTACAGATTGGGAAAGAATCTTCACCAACCCTTTATCTGACAGAGGACTCATATCCAATATATATAAAGAACTAAACAAGCTTAAAAGCAGCAAACCAAGTAATCCACTTAAAAAATGGGGAACAGAGCTAAACAGAGAATTCTCTGTAGAAGAATATTGAATGGCAGAGAAACACTTAAAGAAATGCTCAACCTCATTAGCCATTAAGGAAATGCAAATCAAAGCAACCCTGAGATTTCACCTTACACCCATTAGAATGGCCAAGCTGAAAACTCAAGTGACAACACATGCTGGAGAGGTTGTGGAGAAAAGGGAATCCTCCTCCACTGCTGGTGGGAATGCAATCTTGTACAACCACTCTGGAAATCAATCTGGAGCTTTCTCAGACAACTAGGAATAGTGCTTCCTCAAGATCCAGCCATACCACTCCTAGGAATATATCCAAAAGAGGCTCAAGTACACAAAAAGGACATTTGCTCAACCATGTTTGTAGCAGCTTTATTTGTAATAGCCAGAAACTGGAAACAGCCCAGATGCCCCTCAACTGAAAAATGGATACAGAAACTGTGGTACAGCTATACAATGGAGTATTACTCAGCAATGAAAAATAAGGAAATCATGAAATTTGCAGGTAAATGGTGGGTCCTGAAAAGGATCATCCTGAGTGAGTTGTCTCAGAAGCAAAAAGACACACATGGTATATTCTCACTCATATAAACATACAATATAGGATAAACCCACTAAAATCTGTACATCTAAACAAACTAAGCAAAAGAGAGGACCCTAACTAAAATGTTCAATCCCCATCCTGAAAGGCAAAGAGGATGGACCTAAGAAGAAAAAGAAAACAGGAAACAACCTAGGAACCTGCTACAGAGGGCCTCTGAAAGCCAGAAGAAGAAAACAGGGAACAACCTCGGAACCTGCCACAGAAGGCCTCTGAAAGCCTCTGCCGTGCAGAGTGTCAAAGCAGATGCTGAGCCTGATGGCCAACTGATGGGCAGAGTGAATGGAATTTTATATAAGAAGTGGGAAATAATAAGAGCTGGAGAGGACAGGAACTCCACAAGGAGAGCAACAGGACAAGAAAATTTGAACACAGGGAACTTCCCAGAGACTCATACTCCAACCAAGTACTATCCATGGAGATAACCTAGAACCCTGACAATGCAGCCACTTCTGATGACAACTGATAGAGTAAGATCAGAAATAAGGAGAGGAGGACCTCCCCTATCAGTGGACTTGGGGAGGGGCATGCATCCACAAAGGGGGGAGGGTGGGATTGGGAAGGGAGGAGGGAGGGCCTTATGGGGGAATACAAAATGAATAAAGTGTAATTAATAAAAATAAATAAATATAAAAGAAAAAAGATGCAATAGAAGAAACTGATGTATTGTTCAAAGAAAATGTTGAATCTAAAGTTTCTGAAACAAAACATCCAGGAAATTTGGAACATGTTGAAAAGACTAAACCTAGGAATAATTGGAATAGAAGGAAGAGAAGATTCCCACCTCAAAGGCCCAGAAAATATTTTATTCTTTTTTAATTTTTTCTTTTTAATTAATTTATACTTTAATTACAGCTTATTCACTTTGTATCCCTGCTGTAGCCCCCTTCTTCATTCCCTCCCAATGGCACCCTTCTTCCCTTATCTTCTCCCATGTCCCTCCCCAAGTCCACTGATAGGGAAGGTCCTCCTTTCCTTCCCTCTGACCCTAGCCTATCAGGTTTCATCAGGACTGGCTGCATTGTCCTCCTTTGTGGACTGGTTAGGCTGCTCCCCCATCAGGGAGAGGTGATCAAAGAGCCAGCCACTGAATTTATGTCAGAGACAGTCCCTGTTCCCATTACTAGAAGAAACCACTTGGAGACTGAGCTGCCATGGGTTATATTTGTGTAGGGGTTCTAGGGTATATAAGTAGATCTTAGATATATAATATAGGATAAACATACTAAAATATGTATAGAAAATACTTTCACCAAAATCAAAGAAGAAAATTTCCCTAACCTAAAACTACGTGCCAATAAACGTACAAGAACCTTTTGGATGAAGATATAGATTGGAACAAAAGGAAAATCCTCCCATCACATAATAATCAAAACACTCAAGGATATTTCTGACATGAACTCAGTGACTGGTTCATTGATCTTCCCCTCCCTCCTGAAAGAGAAGCAGCCTTGCTAGGCTACAGATAAAGATATTGCAGCCAGTCCTGAAGATACCTGATAAGTTAGGGTCAGTTGGAATGGGAGGAGGACCCCCCCTCTTCCGTAGACTTGGAAGGGTCAAGGAGGAGATAAGGGAGGGAGGAGAGGATTGGGAGGGAAAAAGTGGGATACAAGTGAATGACCTGTGATTAAAATTAAAAAAAAAAAACACTCAAAAAAAAGGTAAAAAAGAAAGAATATTAAAAGCCACACGGTAAAAGGTGAATAACATCAAGTCAGAGCTAATAGAATTACACTTGACTTCTCAACCGAGACTCTAAAAGATACAGAGTTTGGGTCTCTAACAATCTACAGATGTCAGCCAGCCTAGACTACTTCACACAGCAAAACTTTTAATCACCATACATAGAGAAAACAAGATATTCCATGACAAAACAAAATTTAAATAATATCAGCCCAGGAGTGCAGCACTACAGAAGATACTAGAAGGAAACTTCAACCTAAGGAGGTTAACTATACCCAAGAAAACACAGGCAATAAATAATTTTGGACCAGTAAAACCAAAAGAAGTGAAGCCTGCACACACACACACACACACACACACACACATTACCACCACTAACATTATCAAAATAACAGGAATTAAGAATAATTGTTCTTTATATCTCTCAACTTTATTGGATTCAATTGTCCAGCAAAAAGATATAAGCTAACAGAATGAATACAAAAACAAGATCCATCATTCTGTTGCATACAAGATAGAAATTACCTCACAGTAAAGGACTAAAAAAAAAAATGTTCAAAAAAGCAGACCTGGTAAATAAGTTAGAATGTAGTAAAATAGAAGCCCAACCAAATTTAATCAAAAGAGATGGGCAAAAACACTTGATACTAATCAAAGGAACAATCTAGAAAGATGATGTCCCAGTTCTAAATATCTATGAACCAAATGCTTGCATCAGTAACAGAAATATCACTAAAGCTTAAACCATATCATTAAGGGTGGGGGACTTTGACCTGTCTTTCTGAGCAGACCTGCCAGTGGGTCCAGCTGGGACAGCAGAAGAGAGCCAGGTCCTGTTCCTTGAGTTCCAGCTTCCAGCTCACAGTGCTACTGGCCTTCCCAAGGAAGCCTGCTGAGGCCCCAGGAATATCAAGCTTCAGGCCCATGACTCTATCAGCTTTTCCAAGAAGGCCTGCAAGGGCAGGGACCCCTGGTTCCAGACTCCAGCACAAGGCTTTACCTACCTCCACCAGGAGTTCAGTGGGAACACTCAGCCAACATCAGGGACAAACAGATAGATAAACAATAGTGTTAGAACACAATCGACCAGAGCCAGGGCAATATGGAACTTCTAAAACCCAGCTATCATACCACTGCCTGCCCTGGATATCCCAACACTGCTGAAACAAGAGAAAATGACCTTAAATTTATTCTTATAAACATAGAGGCCTTGAAAGAGAAATGAGTTAATGTTTTAAATAAATACAGCAAAATTCAATCAGATAAATTAAATAAAAACAGTTGAAGATCTGAATACAGAAATAGAAACAATAATAAAACAAACCAAAGGAATCATGAAATTGGAGATTTGAAAGCATCACCATAAGAATAGAAGAGTTAGAGGAAAGAATCTCAGGTGTGTAAGAAACAATCGAAGAAATTGATACACCAGTCAAAAAAAAAAGTTAAATCTAAAAAGTTCCTGACACAAAACCTCCAAGAAATCAGGGACACCATGAAAAGATGAAACTTAAGAATAGTAAGAATAGAACAAAGAGAAGTTTCCTGGCTCCAAGGACCAGAAAATATTTTTAACAAAATTTAAAGGGGGGAAAAAAAAACTTCAACCTAAAGCAAGAGATGCCTATAAACATGTAAGAAGCTTACCAAACACCAAAAAACAAAATTCTCAAGATAATCAAAACACCAAATGTACAGACCAAAGACAGAATATCAAAGGCTACAATGGGAAAAAGACCAAGCCACATATAAAGTCAGACCTATCAGAATTATATGGTGCTTGAACTGGCCATCCTCTGTAACCGAGCAAAACTTCCAGTGGAAGGATAGGGACACAAGCACAGCTACAAAACTTTAGACCCACAATTTTTCATGCATACAAGGTGTGTAGTGGAAAAAGATAAAGCAAAATTTGAGGGAATGGACAACCAGTGATTGGCTTAGTTTGAGACACATGCCATGAGAGGGAGCCCACCCCTGACACTATTAATGATATTCTGCTTTATTTGAAGAGAGGACCCTAGCAGCCATCAGAGAGGCTTCACCTAGCAACTGATGGAAACTGATGCACACACACACACACACACACACACACACACACACACACACACATACACACACACACACACACACACATTACCACCACTAACATTATCAAAATAACAGGAATTAAGAATAATTGTTCTTTATATCTCTCAACTTTATTGGATTCAATTGTCTCAAAAAGAGACCCATAGCCAAACATTAGGTGGAGACTGGGGAATTCTGTGGAAGCTGGGGATGAAGGATTGAAGGAGCCAGAGGTGTCAAGTACAGCACAAGAAAAGCTACAGAATCAACTAGCTTGGGGCCTTTGGGGTTCCTAGAGGCTGAACTGCCATCCAGAGAGCATTCACGGGATGGACGTAGGCCTCAGGAACATGTGTAAAGTTGTCTAGGTGGGTCTTCAATGTGGGACTCCTAAAGTGGGAGCAGAGGCTGTCTCTAAGTTGCCTGCCTTTGGATCCCTTTTCGCTAATTGTGCTGCCTTGTCTAGGCTCAATAGAAGATGTGCCCAATATTACTGCTACTTGATAACCCAAGCCTGGTTGATATTCATGGGAGGCCTCCCATTTTCTGAGGAGAATGGGAGGAGTTGAGGATGTAGGGGAGGACATAAAGAGGATGGGTCTGAAAAGAAAACTGAGTGAGGAATCTGAGATCTGGTTGCAAAAAGCCATACACTATAGGATAACCATGCTACAATCCATAGACCCAAAGACACCAATGATGTCCCAAGGGAAGATGCTGAATCTCAGAACAGGAATAAAATAGACACATACAGTAGATAGGTGAAGAGAACTGGGTGGGAGAAGGTGTAGGGAGGGTAACTGCCGTGGGGATCAGGTGTTCCAAATTGAGGGTGGAAGGCTGAGAGGGAAGACCTAGAGAAAGAATTGAAATCGGTGGCAGACAGCTCTGAGACAAGAAAGGTTCAGAAATCAGTGGGGGTGACACTAAAAGAGACTTAGAGCAGTGGGGATGAGGGAATGGAAGGATGGGCAGCACGTGGGGATTTGGTGGCAGGTAGGTGGCTGGATGGGTGGATAGAGAATGGGGGTTTAAGGTGCCTCAAGTGGCCACCTCCTGTAGCCAGGTGGGACTTCCAGTGAAGGGAGGGGGATGCCCACCTTAAAACCTTCCACACCAAATTTGTCTTCCTACAAAAACTGTAGGAGTAACGATGAAGCAGAGATTAAGGTAATGGCAAACCGATAACTTGCCCAACTTGAGAGCCACCCCGTGGGAGAGAGCCAGCCTCCACCACTAGCTCACCATTAATGATACTCTGTTATGACTGCTGATAGGAACCTAGCAAAACTGTCTCCTAAGAGGATTCATCCAACAGCTGATGGAAACAGGTGCAGAGATCCACATCCAAACAACAGGCTAAGATCAGGGAGTTTTGTGCAAGAGTGGGAAGAAGGATAAAGGGAGCTGGAGGGGTTAAGGACACCACAAGAAGACCTACAGAGTAAAGTAACCTGGGCACATGGGGCTCACAGAGACTGAACCACCAACCAAAGAGCATCTGTGGAATAGACCTACACCTCTTACACATATGTAGCAGATGTCCAGCTTGGTCAACATGTGCATCCCCTAACAATAGACGAAGGGTCTGTCTCTGACTCTGTTGCCTGCCACTGGATGACTTGTCCGAAGCTGGGCTGCCTTGTCAGGCCTCAGTAGGAGAGGAAGTGTTTAGTCCTCCTAAAACTTGAAGTGCAGGGTAGGTTGACATCCCTTGGGGGCCTCCCTTTCATTGAGAAGAAGGAGAAGAAGGAATGGGGGATAGGGGCAGTGAGGGTGGGAATGACTGAGAGGAGAGGAGGGAGGGGTCCAGAATCAGGTTGAAAGAGATTAAGTAAATAAAATAATACAGACCATCAAGTTGCAAGAAAACAAAACAAAACAACAAAGCAAAACAAAACTAAACCTCTTTCCAGGCATTTATTTCAAAAGGACAAGAAAAAGAAGTGATATATGCTGTCAAATTATTGTACTTCAATTCATTTGTGTGTTTATTCAAATGGCCACTATGTTAAATAAGAAACACAACTCAGAAACATGGTGCACTGACAGTTCCTTTTTTTGCCTTTTTTATTATGATTTAAAACATTTTATTATTATTATTACAATTTATTCACTTTGTATCCCAATTGTAGCCTCCTCCTTTGTTCCCTCCCAATCTTACCCTCCCTCCCTCTTCTCCTCCCATGGCCCTCCCTCAGTCCACAGATAGGGGATGTCTTCCTCCCCTTCCATCTGACCCTAGCCTATCAGGTCTCACCAGGACTGGCTAAATTTTCCTCCTCTGTGGCCTGGTACAGCTGCACTCCCAGAAGAAGGTGATCAAAGAGCCTGCCACTAAGTTCACATCAGAGACAGCTCCTGTTTTCCTATGGTTAGCAGCTTTACTGGTAATAGCCAGAATCTGGAAACAACCCAGATGTCCCTCAATGGAGGAATGGATACAGAAATTGTAGTACATTCACACAATGGAATACTACTCAGCAGTTAAAAACAAAGACAATCTTGGTAATAATGAGATTTAGATACAATATACATGATGAAATGTGTACTTCCAAAGCATAAATCTATTAAATAGATGGAATTTTGTAAAAATTCTTTAATCTTTAAACATTGAATATGTTTATGAATATGTGCTGATTAGAGTGAAAAATAAATGTCATATAAGAGATATCCTACATGCATTTTTTCTGGAATTATTTTATTACCTATTATAATTGATTCTCTGTCATAAATATGTGATCTATTTTTCTTGATGACACAGATTTAAAAGTAATAGTGATTCCCAAAAAAGAATGAAACTAAAGCCATGAAGGAAATAGAGATGAGATATATGTGGGAATTAATTTTATCTTATATTTTGAGATGTTATATTAATACTTATACAAAGAACTCATGACGTGTAATATTTTTAAAGCTTATTGTAATAGTCATGATTTACTCAAGTTGTTTTCTAAAGACTTGATTATTTTTGTATTACTTGAGCACATTCAAAACCTCTAAACATGCCATCAAAATAAAGCTTCCTCATGTAATATTTGAATTACTCAAAAGAGCACTTGCTTTTCTTTTGTGACCATAAAGTCAAAACTCATTTTCATATTGAAACAAAGCACCGCTTAGAAGGAACTGAGAAATGTCTGTCTGCACTCTTTTCCCAGCTTTATGAAGCTGTTGCTTTTCTAGGACTGTCTTTCTTTTTTACCCCTCATTCATTATCACGGTAATATTTTAAAAACAATGAGACACTTCTTACTCCTTTAAAACTGTGAATGCAATAGTCAAGCACTTGGTAATAGTAAGCACTTGGTCAACCATTAAAGCATAAAATAGAGAGAAGTGAACTTTGCATGCCACTTTAAATTTAAAATGCATGCAATATGAAAATGTCTTCCCTGTACTATGCCTCCTAGATATTTCAGAATCATTAATATTACATGTTTGCATATGCAATTTTTGTTTCTTTTCCAAAAGTGCAGATATTGAAAGCCTATGTCCACCTTGTGAAAGAAGTCTATCTATAAAATACAAAGAGCCACATGCTGCTTTTCATCTACAATTCCTTGTGCTTCTTTTAAACAGTCTTTTTAAACCCTGTGAATCTCATTTTAATTTTAATTGTAACATTTTGCCCTCAGATAGTGCTTTTCCTCTTAAGTCGGCCAAAGGACATAGTGATGACAAATTTCAGTCCACAAGCATGACAAATATGTGAGAAAGGACTCCATAAAAGAAAACCTGATTTAGACTAGGAAGTGATTTGAATTCATACCTCTTTCAATAAGGAAGCAGGAAAAGTAACCAATATTTCACCAACCCCAAATTTTCAGCACCAGATAAAAGTAAATTTCACTATTTTGGACATTGTGACTCAAAAGACATATGTGAAAGGAAGAAGAACAAGAATTACATAGTAAACCTGTCTACAAGAGCTGATAAAATGGGCTATAGAATGTCAGGCATGGCCAGATTCATTCCAAGTAGCAGAACTTTTTATGTGATACATTTTTGGGCAAGGCAAACTAATAAGAAAGCTGTAGAGCAAAGCAGAAAATCTGCATTCGTGACTGAACACACACACACACACACACACACACACACACACACAATGCACATGAACCTAAATACTCCTTACTGTTTTTTTTACTTGCTAGTTTAATAAACAGAATTTTAGAAAAAAGGAATTTCATTTAAATTAGTTATGCATTATCAACTTCATATTCCTAAGTAGTTTTTTTTTTTCCTGAAAAAATGAAAAAAAAGGATTTGTTTCTTGCTAGACTGTAAAAAATACAATTAAATATGAAAAACATAACTGGTAAGAAAAAGAAGTACTCTCAATACCTTGAAGATAGCTCTGTGTCTTGATGTGTTTTTCTCTTCTAGTCTATGCTCCAGGTCCATTTGTTTATCATGAAACCTTTGACCTGCCTACCATTATTATCACATAGTTCCTACAACACATTCCCTTCTTCCTTGAATACTCAAATATTTCCAGTGTATATCTGTTTTTCCATGTAGCTCTTCCCTGCTAAGGAATTCTGTTGTAATTCTATCATCATGCATTTTCCTGGTACTCCACTACTGTACATACTATCCAGTCACTATTAAATAATGAATAGTTATTTCATCACTTCGTTCCTATCATCACTTTGTAACAACAGAACACTACTGATATTATGATCTTGAACTTGATGGTAGAGTATTAATCATGTTTATGGGAGTGTGAAATGCCCTGTCCAATTTTACTTGGAAAAAAAGTTTGTACTCTATTATGGTTTATTTCAAATGTATAATTTATCAACATTACTAACATAACACAGGTTCTTTGTGAGCACAGATACACTGATTTTAAACTAATCAAAAATTTGACTTCATGTAATTAAATTTACTATGTTTTAATCTCATTTCATGTGTTGATATGATTTGAACCTGTCCTTTACTTAATCATTAAGTGTAACCAAGTGGGAGTTAAGATGAAAAATACTTAAACCATTATATGTGGAGTAGATTAACTGATGGCATTACATATTACAAAGTGAAAGGGACACAAACACACACATACTCTTTTCATCTCTGTCTTCTTTTTTTTTACTTCTCTCCATGTAAAATAACACATCAAGAAGTTTGTGTTTTAATTCCAGTATACAGGAGAGAAAAGCAGGTAGATCTCTGTGAGTATGAGTTTCACCTAGTCTACATAGTGAGTTCTAAAGCAGTCTGTGATATGTAGTGAGATCTTGTCTCAAGAAACCAAAACCATACCAAAGAAAAACAAAATCAAAATAAAACAAACTAACAAAACACACAACAACAAAGTGGAAAATGAATTAAAAACAAACAGAAAAAGCAGCAAAGATTTCTAGACATATGCCCTTGCCTGTATGTTGGATATTCTAGACTATAGCCCTGTGAATTATTTTCTAGTCTGTTTAGTTACCCCTCCCTGGATATTTTATTATAGTGTCCTAAAATACACTAAATTAATATGTAATCAACCAATTCTCAATCTATATTCACTGATCAATCATAGAAAGTGTGTATTTACAGTGTGATAGAAGAAGAGAATCAGTAGTCCTGCTCTTGCATGCTAAATCAGATGGGATTCAAAAGATTCTGATGAACATCGTACAAGCATAAATGGGTTCTAGAATGAGCTTCATTCTTTGAGATAGATGTACTTAGCTCATGCAGACACATACAATATAATGTACTCCCAATGTTCCCTTAGATGGCATTTGGATATCTATTACTACAATGTTCATGTTTAATATTAGGAGAAAATTTTAATATTTTAATAATGGGTTTATATTCACTGAATATATATATATATATATATATATATATATATATATGTGTGTGTGTGTGTGTGTGTGTGTGTGTGTCTGTGTGTCTGTGTGTGTGTGTGTGTTATATGTATATAATCTCTTTACAGCCTGATCCTAACCCCCTTCCTCCTATCCTCCCAGTCCCACACTCATGCTACCCTACCCCATTTTGCCTCTATTTTTGTTCAGAGAAGGGGATGCCCCCAAAAGGATAACAATCCATCCTGGCACATAAAAGCACAGCAAGACTAAACATACCCTTTCCCACTGGGGCCTGACAAGGCAACCTAGTTAGGGAAAGGTATGCACTAGCAGGCAACAGAGTCAGAGACAGCCCCTACTCCCATTGTTATAGGACCCACATGTTGACCATGTTGCAATTCTACTACATAGGTGTAGGAGTCTGGGTCTAGTTTGTCTTTGGTGAGTGAGCCCCATGGGCCCACTCTGTAGTTGACTCTGTAGGTCTTCTTATGGTGTCCTGGACCCCTCCTGCTCCCTCTATCATTTTCCCACTGTTCCACAGTGCTCCCTGAGCTCAGCCTATTGTTTGGTTGTGGGTCTCTTCATCTGTTTCCCTCAGTTGCTGGATAAAGCCTCTGAGAAGACAGTTATGTTCCTATCTGAAATGATAGCAAAATACCATTAATAGTGAGTGACAGGGTTGGCTCCCTCCTATGGGATGGGTCTCAACTCGGGCTAGTCATTGGTTTGCCATTCCCTCAATCGCTGCTCCATTTTTACCACTATACTTCCTGTGGGAAAGACAAATTTTAGATCAAAACTTTTATGAATGGGAGAAGAAGTAACATTTTCAGACATACTTATAACATGAAAAAATATATCACAAATATATTGTAGGAAATTATATTATTAATCAAGGAAAATTCTCTAAGCTTCAAATAATGGATTTGTATTTCTAGAAATGGTTTTAAGAGTTGAAATTGAAGTTAAGTCCTTGTATTTATTTTCAAGTTTCTGAATTCAGTACTCAGAATGGAAAAAGAAATAAAAAGAGGGAAACCACAATTGAATATATTTATTTATATATTTATTTATTTATTTATTTATTTTTACCTTTTTATTTTTTTATTTAATTCTATTTTTTCTTATCAGTTACATTTCATTAACTCTGTATCCCAGCCGTGTCCCGCTCCCTCATTCCCTCCCAATCCCACCCTCCTTCCCTCATCTCCACCCTGCCCCTTTCCAAGTCCACTGATAGGACATTCATCCAACAACTAGGAATAGCGCTTCCTCAAGATCCAGCCATATCACTCCTAGGCATATATCCAAAAGAGGCTCAAGTACACAAAAAGGACATTTGCTCAACCATGCTCGTAGCTGTTTTATTTGTAATATCCAGAAGCTGGAAACAGACCAGATGCCCCTCAACTGAAGAATGGATGTAGAAATTGTGGTACATCTATACAATGGAGTATTACTCAGCAATGAAAAATAAGAAAATCAAGAAATTTGCAGGGAATATATTTATTAATGCAAATTAAAAATAGATCAAATAATTTTTAATTACTTTTTTAATTTAATTTTATTTTTTCCTTATCACTTACATTTTATTAACTCTGTATCCCAGCCATGTCCCGCTCCCTCATTCCCTCCCAATCCCACCCTCCCTCCCTCATCTCCACCATGCCCCTTTCCAAATCCACTGATGGGGGGACCTCCTCCATATTCATCAGATCCTGTTTTATCAGATATCTTCAGGACTGGCTGCGAAGCCCTCCTCTGTGGCCTAACAGGACTGTTCCTCCCTTGTGGGGTGGGGAGGCCAAAGAGCCAGTCATTGAGTTCCTGTTAGAAATAGTCCTTGTTCCCCTCACTATGGGAAACCAATTGGTTACTGAGCTACCACAGGCTACATCTGAGCAGAGGTTCTGGTTTATATCCATACCTGGTCCTTGGTTGAATGTCAGTCTCAGAGAAGACCCTGTGCCCAGATATATTTGGTCCTTGTGGAGCTCCTATCCTTTCCTCATCAGACTAACTCCCCTTCTTTCTTATGATTCCCTGTACTCTGCCAAAGGTTTGGTCATGAGTCTTTGCTTTGAAAACACTGCTAGTTAGAGTCTTTCAAATGCGCTCAGTAGACTCCTGTCATACATTCGATGTGCATCCCATCTGTATTTCTAAACGAGGATTGATCATCGTACCCCATGTCCACTCTCTTGATTAACTTTTTTAGGTGTACAGATTTCATTAAGTTTATCGCATCTTATAGGTCTATATAAGTGAGTATATACCGTGTTTGTCTTTCTCGTTCTGGAATATTTCACTCAGGATGATCTTTTCTAGATCCCACCATTTGCCTGCAAATTTCATTATTTCCTCCTTTTTGATTGCTGAGTAGCATTCCATTGTGTAAAAATATCACAATTTTTGTACCCATTCCTCCGTTGATGGACATCTGGGTTGTTTCCAGGTTCTGGCTATTAAGAATAAAGCTGCTACAAACATGGTTGAGCAAGTATCCCTTTTATGTACTTGAGCAAAGTTTGGGTATATACCTAGCAGTGGTATAGCTGGGTCTTGAGGAAGCACTATTTCTAATTGTCTTAGAAAGCTCCAGATAGATATCCAGAGTAGTTGTAACAGTTTACATTCCCACCAGCCGTAGAGAAGGGTTCCCCTTTCTCAACAACCTCTCCAGCATGTGTTGTCACTTGAGTTTTCATCTTGACCATTCTGATGGGTGTAAGGTGAAATCTCAGGGTCGTTTTGATTTGCATTTCCCTGATGGCTAATGAGGTTGAGCATTTCTTTAAGTGTTTCTCTGCCATTCGATATTCCTCTGTCGAGAATTCTCTGTTTAGCTCTGTTCCCCATTTTTTAATTGGATTACTTGGTTTGTTGCTTTTCAGCTTCTTTAGTTCTTTGTATATACTCGATATTAGTCCTCTGTCAGATAAAGGGTTAGTGAAGATTTTTTCCCAATCTGTAGGCATTTGTTTTGTTTTGATGATGGTGTCCTTTGCTTTACAGAAGCTTTTCAATTTCATGAGGTCCCATTTATTGATTGTTGCTCTTAGAGCCTGTGCTGTTGGTGTTCTGTTCAGGAAGTTGTCTCCTGTGCCAATGAGTTCTAGACTGTTCCCCAATTTTTCTTCTAACAGATTTAGAGTATCTGGTTTTATGTTGAGGACTTTGATACACTTGGACTTTAGTTTTGTGCAGTGTGATTAATATGGATCTATTTTCATTTTTCTGCATGTAGACATCCAGTTGGACCAGAACCATTTGTTGAAGATGCTGTCTTTTTTCCATTGAATGGTTTTGGCTTCTTTGTCAAAAATCGAGTATTCATAGGTGTGTGGGTTTATTTCTGGATCTTCTATGCGGTTCCATTGATCCTCCTTTCTGTTTTTATGCCAATACCATGCATTTTTTATTACTATTGCTCTGTTACAACTTGAAATCGGTGATGGAGATACCTCCAGATGATCTGTTGTTGTACAGGATTGTTTTGGAGATTCTTGGTTTTTTGTTTCTCCATATGAAACTGAGAATCTTTTTTTTCAAGGTCTATAAAGAATTGAGTTGGTATTTTGATGGGAATTTTATTGAATCTCTAGATTGTTTTTGGCAGGATGGCCATTTTCACAATGTTAATCCTACCAATCCATGAGCATGGGAGATCTTTTCATCTTCTGATTTCTTCTTCTATTTCTTTCTTCAGAGGCTTGAAGTTTTTCTCAAACAGGTTTTTCACTTGCTTGGTTAGTGTCACCCCAAGGTACTTTATGTGGTTAGTGGCTATTGTGAAGGGTATTGTTTCCCTAATTTCTTTCTCGGCCCTTTTGTCTTTGGTATACAGGAGGGCTTCTGATTTTTTTGAGTTGATTTTGTATCCTGCCACTTTGCTGAAGGTGTTTATCAGCTGGAGGAGTTCTCTGGTTGAATTTTTAGGGTCACTTATGTATACTATCATATCATCTGCAAATAGTGACACTTTGACCTCTTCCTTTCTGATTTGTATCCCCTTGATCTCCTTTAGTTGTCTCATTGCTCTGGCTAGGACGTCAAGTACTATGTTGAAGAGATATGGAGAGAGTGGGAAACCTTGTCTTGGCCCTGATTTCAGTGGGATTGATTTAAGTTTCTTTCCATTGTGTTTGACGTTGGCTATAGGCTTGTTGTATATTGCCTTTACTATCTTTAGGTATGTGCCTTGTATCCCTGATCTCTCCAATACTTTAAACATGAATGGGTGTTGGACTTTGTCAAATGCATTTTTGGCATCTAAGGAGATGATCATGTGGTTTTTCTCCTTCAGTTTGTTTATGTGGTGGATTTCATTGATGGATTTCTGTATGTTGAACCATCCTTGCATGCCTGGGATGAAGCCTACTAGGTCATGGTCGATGGTATCTTTGATGTGTTCTTGGATTCAGTTTGCAAGTATTTTATTGAGTATTTTTGTGTCAATGTTCATAAGAGAGATAGGTCTGAATTTTTCTTTTTTTGTTGGGTCTTTCTGTGGTTTAGGTATCAGAGTGGCTCTCGCTTCATAGAATCAGTTTGGTAATGTACCTTCTGCCTCTATTTTGTGGAATAGTTTGAGGAGAATTGGTGTTAGCACTTCTTTGAATGTCTTGTAGAATTCCACGCTGAAACCATCTGGCCCAGGGCTTTTTTTGGAGGGGAGACTGTGAATGACTGTTTCAATTTCCTTGGGAGATATAGGGCTATTCAGTGTTTCTACCTGATCTTGACTTAATGTTGGAAGATGGAATCTATCAAGAAAATTGTCCATTTCATTTAGGTTTTCAAATTTTGTGGCATATAGGCTATTGCAGTATGACCTAATGATTGTTTGAATTTCCTCAGTGTCTGTAGTTATGTCACCCTTTTCATTCCTGATTTTGCTGATTTGGATAGATTCTCTCTGCTTTTTAATTAGTTTGCCTAAGGGTTTGTCTATGTTTTTGATTTTTCTCAAAGGACCAGCTTTTTGTTTCATTGATTCTTGGAATAGTTTTATTTGTTTCTAACTAATTGATTTCAGCCCTGATTTTGATTATTTCCAGCCATCTATTCCTCTTGGGTGTATCTGCTTCTTTTTTTCCTAGGGTTTTCAGTTGGGTCATTAAGTTGTTTGTATGTGATGTTATGAATTTCTTCTTGCAGGCACTTAGTGCTATAAATTTTCCTCTGAGCAGTGCTTTTAATGTGTCCCATAAATTTGGGTATGTTGTTACCCAAAACAAAAATTTGAGTATGTCAGTGTTACCTTAAATGGAAAATGCTTAGAAATAGGTAAATAAAAACATTTCAATATATTTCACATGATCATGCTTTTTCATATAACACGTATGTAGGGTGATAAATGCCGATAAGAATGGAGAACCCTGTAGGTAAAAAATGAAAGAAAGTTCATACTCCTTTAAATAACTATTTAAAATTTATTCACAAATTTTTTACAGTTGTTATCATCTTAGGGCCTATATAAACTATACCGTTTGTATTGCTACCTTAGCAAGCTTATCGACGAAGATAAGTTATACCTTCATTTATTTTTTTATTGTGAGAATATTTAGGTTATAATAATGCACTCAACCGTACAACACCAAATTCACATTAGCTCCAACATTAATTAATTTATCAAACTTTTCAGAAGTTGGTTAGTTGCAGTGTCCTATGGAAGAAAACACTTTAAGACCAGATGGAGTATCAGAGAATGCATATGAGATTTAATTATCTAAAAAACCCAAAATGAACTATTTCTCCTGATACCTGGGGATTTTAATGAAGAGTATACATATGTTCTCCTTGCTAATTGAAGATGAGCTTCATTTTTGCAGATTTAATCCCCTGAGAATTTGAAAAATAAGAAAAAGAAATGTTGAAAAGAATGTTAAAAACCCAAAATAAACTTCGCTACAGTGCTGCCTGTTGAATTTAAAAGTAATAGATAATTTGCATATTTAGTAAGTGCATTGAAATTATAATCCATAGAAAGTATATATATACACAATATACATAATATAGTAGTTTAGAGAAATGTAGCTATTAATCTTAGTATTAATAAAAATGTGATAAACATTGTATCTGAAAAGAATTAGACATACAGATTTAAAGTTATTGAAGTACTATTTTTTCTCACTTATTATTTGAGGATTCCCAGAATACAAACAATGTGTTTTGATTATGTTTGATTATGTACATTGCCTTTATATACATAAATATAAGGACCAATACCAGAGTACGTATGGTCTAACAAGAACTGCAATTCTGAAGAAAACTGTCTTTGCTAGGCCAAAAAGACACCAGTAACCCATAAATCCTCAGTCAGTAGTGGGAGTTCATGAGACCTTCCTTTTCCTTGCAGGGATTTGGGCTTGGTTGAAATTGTGTAGGTGTTGTATGGAGTTTCAGACCCTGTGAGTTCTTGTGATCAATAGCCAGGTTATGTCAACAAATACAGTTTTATTATAGATTGCCAATACATTGGATACTGACACTCTTTCCCTCTCTTTACGGTAATAACTTTTGTGCTTTATAAGAAGGAGATATAACATATCTGTAACAATCATGACTGATCGCTCTGCAATCTCTTTCTCTCTGCACACCAATCTCTTTCTGTGTGTCTGTGCTAAATTCAACATAATACTAAAAGAAGAATAACTTATCTTGGATTGGACCACAAACTTGTGAGTATAATTATAAGTCATTAGAAGTTAGTTTAATACTATGTCTCAGAGAAAAATATCAGGATCTTCACTAGGGTCTATGACCTATTTAGCTATGGGTTCTTACTCCATTACTATTACCAGGCATGAGTTCTCTATTATGTGGTAGTTCTTAAATCCAACCAAAACATGGTTTGTTTTTCTCATAACATTCATGCCACTATTGCGTAAGTGTGTATGTCTATTATTGTAGACAGCAGTGTTCACAACTGTCTAAGACAATTAATTACATTTTCTATAAGCAGCAAGCATAAATCCTTCCAGTACTGTAAATGTTACCCAATTGAATTTAATCTTCCATGTTGGTACAAGTTTGATTTTCCTTTCTTATCACTCAAGCATACATTGTCCTCAGCAATGAGATCTTACCATCACATTTTATATTTTACCCAAGATCAATGACAATGACCTATAATATTTTGGTAGATTTTTTTTTTTTTTGGAACCTGCTGACCAACAGCTCCAAGAAAATGTACCTGTCTCTAACATTGGAATATTCATAAAACAGCTTATTGTATCTGGTGTGTTGGGGGAGAAATATCCATATATTCATTAATAACAGACAGTATTTAGAGTTAGAGAATTATTTGATATAAAATTTACAGTAATTAAGTGACCCCCCCAAAAAAAACCCCATGAAAACATTGTGAAGAAACCATTATCTGAATGTGGAAACAAGCAACACATTTGAGATAGCAGACATTGTGGATATAAACATCTTTTTGTTTTGGTCCCAGGTATGGGATGTGGGACTGATTCAGATGGTCCACAACACCAGGCTATTTACCTCATGTGGGCTGCGAGAGGAGTCCTTTGCCAGACAGAGACAGTTTAAATCTGAGGACTCTGGAGAGATAATAAATGCAGAGCCCAGAGAGTCAGGAGCTAAGAAAGAATAAGGTTGCTCCTGCTTCCCCCTCACTGCTCCTGGTTGCTATTGTGAGACAAGAAGTTGGAGATCTTTTGAAATGAGGATTGAACTGTCTCCAAGGGACCCAATGACTCTAAACACCAGGAAGCAGCTAAGAGAACCTCTAATCCTTTCTCTCTCCTACATGGTATTGGGGTGTTGGAAAAGATTGGGGTGGAGTAGAGACAAAAAGAGGAAAGAAATGTAAAAGAAGTTTTCAAAAAGTATGCCGACAAGCAGATAATTGTATACACAAATATAATTAAAAATATAAATCTATTTCAGAAGTTCCATGTTCAATTGAAAATACTAAAAATCAGTCATATGTAAAAATTATGAATTATGCAATGATACATATTTGTAAAATATTCACAGGAAATTTTTAGTATTTAATTCAAGATTGCTTTGTGAAGACAAATGAACAACTTCAGAATAAGCAGAGTATAACTGCACCACCCTGGAGAAGAAACGGTAGCTCAGAAGACAGTTTTATCAAAGAAAAATAACATTATCTAAGTCAGTTAAAAGAAGTTAAGGGTTCAAATGCAGATGACAAAGGTGAGTTGACAAAGAAAGGTTCGAATCCAGGACATATATGTGTGTGTGTGTGTGTGTGTGTGTGTGTGTGTGTGTGTGTGTGTGTGTTTATAGATGTCTGCAAACCAGCTATAGGCAGTTGCTGCAAGATCATTTAAACTGTACAATGTGGAGTTTATATATCTAGTAGGTATTATGAATATGCCAGATTAGGTAATTGGTGATACATCATTGTAATGTAACAACAATTATGACCTGTATTTCATTAAATAATCTGTTCTTATATTCAACAATCACTGGCTCTTGTGTTCTCCAGTTAATAAGTTTGGTAGATATTTTTATTGGGGACTAAAACATTCTTTTTGTAACTATAAATTACACTCTCTAAAAGACATGATGACTGAAAACACATTGTAGCTGTTCCAAGGAAGTTTCATGATAAAATCTATTAATTAGGGCAAGAACTTGATCAAGAGAAAAATTTATCTTTGGTCACAAGTGGTTTCCTTTATGGACATATTGCCACATTGTGGGTGTGTGTTTGTATATTTATATGCATTTAGTCGAAAGAAAGGCCAAATGATAATCAAATTATGGTGTTTTGAAAGAGTGCCATTGTCTGTGTGGCAAGTTATTTGAGTCTGTGCTTTCCAAAGGTATTTCCTCTTTTGGCATGCACAAGTACCAACTCCAACATTCTTTTCTACTGAGATAAACTTATATGTAAAAAGATTTATGCTGGCTTATTATGATTCTTCACTCACTTTGCCTGTTCCTTAATTAGATGTTACTTTAAAACATGGCTGCTTCCTTCTATAAACTAACCTCTCCTTCATTGTTTGGGATTAAAGGTGTGTACTAAGGCTAGTTTGTATTCTACCCAGATCATACCTTAATCCAGAGTGTATCTGCATTCAAGCTGGATCACATAAGCATAGAAGGTCTTTATATGTCATTTCTTGCCAGAGCAGCCATGTTGCTGGATAAAAATTCCTCTACAAACAAGTTTGAGAAAATACTGAAAATAAATTTTAATATTTCAACTTATCGGGCAATGATTATCCCACCTTAGTTCTTAACAATCTGAAGAAAGAAAGTTGTTTATCATTTTAATAATAGTACAAAGCTGAAGCAAATACTGAAAATTAATTATTTTATGATTTAAACTGATCAAGTAATCATGTTACAAGCTCCTATATATTTCCTAAAAGATTTATTTGCAAGTAAAATAGGTCTTGTAAAATCAATTGCATTGATTCCTATTGGGGACTGGAAATTTATATCTGGCATTGCATTTTTTTTTAAATTTTGCCATTGTTATATCAAAAAGTATGCAAAAAAATTGTGAATATTTTTGAAATGTGTAATGATACATATAGGAATTAATTTCTATCTAAAACATAAGAGAAAGACAAGAGATGTGCTGCATTAAATCTTTATATACTTTTATTTTCTAATGTTGGGTCTCTGTGTTAGTCACATTGTAATCGTGTCAGATTGCTCCAGCCAACTTAGATGGCAGTTGGAAAGCAAAAGTCTGAAAAAGTAAGTTCCAGTTTTTCATATGAAGTTTTAACATGAATGTGCCTACACAGTGGACTCTGGCTACCTTTATTGCTGCCAATACCAATATGTAGGGAACTGTCATGATTCTCAAGATCTGAAAACTTTGTTTTCTTTCATTTATTACCAACCATCTGGACCTTCATGTTCTAGTTATTAACCTGTATTAGTGTGGTTATTTGAATGAGAATGGCCCCCACAGTGCCAGACATTTGAATGTTTGATCCTCAGTTTTTTAGGGTTTGGGTTGTGGTTGTGGTTAGGGTTAGGGTTGGGTTGGGCTTACGGCTAAGGTTAGGGTTAGATTTAGGGTTATGGTTATGGTTAATGTTAGGGTTAGCATAGAGAAAGAGTTAGGTTAGGGTTATTTTTAGGGTTGAGCTGGGTTAGGGTTAAGGAACTCTTTAGGAAGGTTTTAGTGCTTGGCTGGAGGAGCCATGGTACTTTCCAGTGCCCTCCACCTCACTCTCTCTCTTTCTTTCTCTCTCTTCCTCCCTCCTACTGAGGATAAATCTACCAGGTACTCTTCCAATGTCTTGCCCGTCTGCCTGCTGCCATGCTCCATCATTGATCATAGGCATTTCCCCTAAATTTTAAGTCTCTAGTAATTCTTTTTAGATAATTTGCCCTGGTCGAAATGTTTTGGTCATGAGAATGTGACTAAGACATAAATTGATACTAGGGAGTGGACTATTTATGAGACAACCCTGTTCATGGTATTTTCGGAAGGAATGTGCTAGACTTGTGAATTGTGGATAAAGGAAGTGCTTGAATACTGTAAGCAGGCTACGAGGGCCATCCCCATAGGTACTAGGATGACAATAGGATTGAGAGCATTGTGGACTATGGAGATCATAGTCAGGTAGTTTTAGAGGGGAACAAAATTAGCAACCGAGAGAGACCATTCTAATGATATGTTTTTAAAATCAATAGTTGTTTTTCTTTTCTTTTTTTTAAGAATCTGCCTGAAGCTAATATTGACTAATTTCATGAGGAGACTGCAAGATAACCAGTCTATTTTGTGCAATTAGTAATGGCCATCCTGATGCAGGTCTTCACTGAAAAACAGTGAAAGCTGGGTGGGAACAAATACAAAATACGCAGTTTTAAGAGAAATAAAGCACAAGGAAAGTTAATGTTGGAACCATGTTTCTTGCTGAAAAAAAAAAAAGAAAGAAAGAAAAGAAAAGAAAAATAGAATGAAAAGAATTGTGCACTCTGGCAAAGCCCATCCAGCTATTCCTGCGTTTCGTGAAAGAAAGGCCTGAAGGAAATTACAGTCAACCTGAAGTATGAACAAGTCAAAAATTATGCAAATGGAAGTGGGGGAATGGTCAGGTTCCATTTTTATCAGGCAGCTGAACTTGACAATATCAGACATACTGTTCTGGCTTTAGAGTCATGAAGGATACCTGAGTAACAGAGTTGTGGAATCATCCTTCATGATTAAGAAAAACCGCTGAGGTGAGGCGTGTGACAAGAGAGTCTCTGCATGAAGCCGTTAAGAAGGAAACCTGGGATGTGCTGGAAATGTCTGTATGCTGGAGATGGCAAAATTATGGGGTTTCTGCCAATGAGAGCTACAGGGAGTCAAAGAAACGCGACACAGAGAAAGGTGTGTTGCTGTCAGCAAAGCTGGAAGGGCAGAGCCATCTAAGCCTCCTGTCATTGTCATCATATATAGAGATAGAGGATTTGAAGTTTGCTTTGTTGATCTTGCTTTCATCCAGTATTTTCTCACTATGGTACATACTTTACCTTTTAGTATGGTAATGTATATTTTGTTTTGTTGTACGTTAGCAGTAAACAATTTTGTTTTGTTTTTGTTTTTTAGCTTTATATGTGGTTCTAGTGAAGAGATTGTTCTGAGTCTCAGAAGAGACTTTGATATTGGGCTTTTAACGTGTGTTGAGATTGAAAAAGACTATTGAGACATTTGAAACTGGACTATATGCAAGGTAAGGATGGAGACACAAAAACGGTCACTGATTCTTTAAGCTTTTCTCCACCTATTTATGTATGTATAAATAGACACATTCACTCACATGTCACATACTGCATGATGCACACATGCACACACATACATATTTTTAAAAGTCTTAAAAGTTCTATACTCCTGCTCCATTGCTATTTTAATAATTAAATAAAAAAGAGGAGAAACAAATTTTCAGAAAACATTCTGTTTTTTTATATATTTATTTTTGAAATTTATTTATTTATTTTTTCTTATCAGTTACATTTTATTAACACTGTTTCCCAGCTGTATCCCATTCCCTCATTCCCTCCCAATCCCACCCTCCCTCCCTCATCTCCACCGTGCTCCTTTCCAAGTCCACTGATAGGGGGGCCCTCCTCCCCATTCATCTGACCCTGCTTTATCAGATATCTTCAGGACTGGCTGCAAAGTCCTCCTCTGTGGCCTAACAGGACTGCTCCTCCCTTGGGGGGTGGGGACGTCAAAAAGGTAGCCATTGAGTTCCTGTTATAAATAGTTCTTGTTCCCCTCACTATGGGAAACCAATTGGTTACTGAGCTACCACAGGCTACATCTGAGCAGAGGTTCTAGGTTATATCCATACATGGTCCTTGGTTGCATGTCAGTCTCAGAGAAGACCCTGTGCCCAGATATATTTGGTCCTTGTGGAGCTTCTATCCTTTCCCCATCATACTAACTCCCTTTCTTTCTTATGATTCCCTGTACTCTGCCAAAGGTTTGGTCATGAGTCTTTGTATCTGCTTTGAAAACACTGATAGTTAGAGTCTTTCAGATGCGCTCAGTAGACTCCTGTCATACCTTCAATGCACATCCCATTTGTCTTTCTAAACGAGGACTGATCATCTTACCCCGTGTCCACTCACTTGATTATCTTTTTTAGGTGTATAGATTTCATTATGTTTTCGGCTCGCTCATGTATACTTATCATATCATCTGCGAATAGTGACACTTTGACCTCTTCCTTTCCGATTTGTATCCCCTTGATCTCCTTTAATTGTCTTATTGCTGGCTAGGACTTCTAGTACTATGTTGAAGAGGTATGGAGAGAGTGAGCAACCTTGTCTTGTCCCTGATTTCAGTGGGATTGATTTAAGTTTCTCTCCATTGAATTTGATGTTGGCTATAGGCTTGCTGTATATTGCCTTTACTATCTTTAGGTATGTGCCTTGTATCCCTGATCTCTCCAAGATTTTAAACATGAATGGGTGTTGGACTTTGTCAAATGCTTTTTCAGCATCTAAGGAGATGATCATGTGGTTTTTCACCTTCAGTTTGTTTATGTGGTGGATTACATTGATGGATGTCCATATGTTGAACCACCCTTGCATTCCTGGGATGAAGCCTATTTGGTCATGGTGGATGATATCTTTGAAGTGTTCTTGGATTCAGTTTTGAAGTGTTTTGTTGAGTATTTTTGCGTCAAAGTTCATAAGAGAGATAGGTCTGAAGTTCCCTTTTTTGTTGGGTCTTTGTGTACTTAGGTATCAAGGTGACTGTGGCTTCATAGAATGAGTTTGGTAATGTTCCTTCTGTTTCTATTTTGTGGAATAATTTGAAGAGAATTAGTGTTAGTACTTCTTTGAAGTTCTGGTAGAATTCTGCTCTGAAACCATGTGTCCCAGGGCTTTTTTTTAGAGGGGAGACTGTGAATGACTGCTTCAATTTTCTTGGGGGATATAGGGCTATTCAGTCTTTCTACCTGATCTTGACTTAATGTTGGAAGATGGAATCTATCGAGAATATTTTTCCATTTCATTTAGGTTTTCAAATTTTGTGGCATATAGGCTTTGGTAGTATGACCTAATAATTGTTTAAATTTCCTCAGTGTCTGCAGTTATGTCATCCTTTTCATTCCTGATTTTGCTGATTTGGATAAATTCTCTCTGCTTTTTAGTTAGTTTGGCTAAGGGTTTGTCTATCTTATTGATTTTCTCAAAGAACCAGCTTTTTGTTTCATTGATTCTTTGAATAGTTTTATTTGTTTCTAATTGATTGATTTCAGCCCTGAGTTTGATTATTTCCAGCGGTCTGCTCCTCTTGGATGTATCTGCTCCTTTTTTTTTTTTTTTTCTAGGTTTTTCAGTTGGGCCATTAAGGTGCTTGTATGTGATGTTACAAATTTCTTCTTGAAGGCACTTCGTACTATACATTTTTCTCTGAGTACTGCTTTTAATGTGTCCCATAAATTTGGGTATGTTGTGCCTTCATTTTCATTGAATTCTATGAAGTCTTTAATTTCTTTCTTTATTTCTTCCTTAACCCAGCAGTCATTGAGTAGCAAGTCCTTCAGTTTCCATGTGTGTGTCGGCTTTTTGTTATTTCTGTTGTTCTTGAGGTCCAGCTTTAGTCCATGGTGGTCAGATAGAATACAAGGGATTATTTCAATCTTTAAGTATCTGTTGAGGCTTGGTTTATGACCAACTATATGGTCTATTTTGGAGAAGGTTCCATGCGGTGCTGAAAAGAAGGTATGTCTTTTTTGAGTTTGGATGAAAAGATCTGTAGATGTCTATTTGGTCTGTTTGATTTAGGGACTCTGTAAGTGTTTTTATTTCCCTATTTGTTTTCTGTCTAGTTGATATGTCCCTTGGTGAGAGTGGAGTGTTTAAGTCTCCCACTATTAAGGTATTAGAATCAATGTGTGATTTAAGCTTTAATATTGTTTCATTTATGAATGTAGGTGCTCTTGTATTTGGGGCATAGATATTCAAAATTGTGATGTCCTCTTGTTGGATTTTTCCTTTGATGAGGATATAGTGGCCCTCCTTATCTTTTTTGATTAACTTGGGTTGGAAGTCTATTTTATTAGATATTAGGATGGCTACTCCAGCTTGTTTTCTGGAACCATTTGCTTGAAAAACATTTTCCAGCCCTTTACTCTGAGGTAGTGTTTATCCTTGTTGCATAGGTGTGTTTCTTGGATGCAACCGAATGTTGGACCCTGTTTCCGCAACCATTCTGTTAGTTTGTGTCTTTTTATTGGGGAGTTGAGTCCATTGATGTTGATAGATATTAGTGACCAACAATTTTTACTTACTTTTGATGTGGGGTTGGTGGTGTCTCTGAGTTTCATTGCTTGCATTCTTTTAGGGTTTTTTTTGTTGTTGTTGTTGTTTAGTTATCTATTTCCTCTGTTTACTTAGATGTAGTTGTTTTCTTTGGGTTGGAGTTTCCCTTCTAGTAACTTCTGTAGAGCTGGGTTACTATGTAGATATTGTTTAAATTTGGTTTTGTCATGGAATATTTTGAATTCTCTGTCTATGTTGATTGAAAGTTTTGCTGTCTATAGTAGTCTGTGTTGGAATCTGTGGTCCCTTAAGGACTGCATGATTTCTCTCCAGGCCCTTCTGGCTTTCATAGTTTCTGTTGAGAAATCTGGTGTGATTCTGATAGGTCTACCTTCATATGTTACTTGGCTTTTTTCCCTTGCTGCTTTTAGAATATTTTCTTTGTTCTGTAGGTTCAGTGTTTTGACGATGTTGTGACGTGAAGAATTTCTTTTCTGGTCTAGTTTACTTGGAGTTCTGTAGGCCTCTTGTATGTTTATGGACATCTCTTTCTTTAAGTTGGGAAAATTTTCTTCTATAATTTTCTTAAAAATATTTTCCGCACCTTGGAGCCTGATGTGTTCTTTTTCTTCTACTCCTATTATTCTTAGATTTTTGTCTTTTCATGATGTCCTTGATTTCTTGGATGTTTTGTGTTGGAACTTTTCTGATTTTATTTTTTCTTTGAGAGATGTGTCAATTTCCGCAAGTGTATCTTCGGCTCCTGAGATTCTTTCTTCCATCTCTTGTATTCTGTTGGTGATGCTTACCTTTGTGGTGCCTGATCTTTTCTCTATGTTCTCCAGCTCCTGGTTTTTCTCTATTTGTGTTATTTGTGTTTTCTTTATTGATTCTAATTCTGTTTTCATGTCTTGCACCATTTCCTTCATCTGTTTGAATATGGAGTCCTGCTTTTCAATGATGGCTTCTATTTTTTTGTCCATTTCCCCTCTATATATCACTAATTGTGCCTCTACTTCTTTGGCTATATTTGCCTGTATTTCTATGAGAGCTTTGTTTATTTCTTCTTTATTTGCCTTCATCTGTGTGGACATTTCTTTGAGAGCTTTGTTCATTTCCTCTTTGTTTGCCTGAGGGCTTTGTTCATTTCATCTTTATGGGCCTCTAATAGCTGGAGAAACATAGTTTTGAGATCGTTTTCTTGTACATCTAGTGAATTGAAGTGTCCATTGGTTTGTGGGGTTGCTGGTGAGGTCATTATGTCCTGATTTTTGTTGGGTGTGTTCTTACATCTGCCTCTAGCCATCTGGTTACTTATAACCCTCACTGTTTTTTCCTCGAGTTTGTAGTTCGGGCTATGATCGTCTCTTTCTGTTTTCTGGACTGTTTTTTTTTTTTTTTTTTTCCAGGAAGATGAGAGAGGTTCACTGGTTTGGGAGTGTGCATTGTGGTTTCAGTTTTGCCTAAGTAAGGAATGTGACGCTGGCGCTATTTGCATGCGCTTTTAGCGGGCGCAGTGTGCACGTGTGGATTCTCTGACTATTGCAGTGGCCTGCAGGACACTATTATGCAGTTCTGTCTGGGATCCAGGGATTGTTTGCCCAGATTACACTGGTGGACTCACAAGGCATAGGCTTCAAAGTTGGGGTAGCTAACCCAAGATTCCCTATGATGCCCACACTAGGGGTGTGGTTGGCAGGAATCTTGTCTGGTTGCTTGTGTAGAGAGGCCCTGGGTCTGGGGCAAACTCTCCCTAGAAGGCTCACTCACTCTCTTGCAGGACCAGTTGGAATGCACAGGGGTTCCCCTTGCTCTCTACTCTTTGATTTGTTCCTGCTGCGGAAAATGCGTGGGTAGGCTAACAGTCAGCTCTGTGGTACTGTGGCAGCAGGATTCAGTGTCCACTGTGTGCTGCCTCTCTGCCCTTTCCCTCTGCCAGGAGGAGTTATGTTGGCTGGTTCCGGAGTAGCACGGGAAAGACTTGGGCCCAGATTTCTCTGCCAGAAGTAGCCTGGTGGTAGAACCTATGTTTGCTGATTCCAGGAGAGTACCAGTTAGGGTTGAGTGTCCTCAGCTCCAGAACTCGGGTTTGTCTGCCAGGGGTTGCTGGGTGAGATGGAGAGGGGGTGCTGTGTCCTGTGGCAGGTTGCCTCTCTGTCCTTCCCTTCTGGCTCCCACTAGGGCCAGCTTATGGCGGTGCTCTCAGGGGAGTGCCAGAAGGAGTTGGTACTTCTCAGTCCCGGTCCTGAGCTGGGGTTTCTCTGCTAGGGGTTGGGGGTTTGAAGTTCTTAGGGTTTGTTGATAGACCTTATTGCGCTGAACCCGGGAGAGTCTCAGGACGTGTTGAATGACCACAGTCCCAGATCCCGAGCTGGTTTGTTTGCTAAGAGCAGCTGGCAGCACTGGGTTCTGGGCACTGTGAACCCACTGTGCGCCTCTCTATCCTTCTGCTCCACTGGGGCAGAGTTATGGGGGCGTTCTGGTTCTTGGGGGAATGCCCGGAAAGATTGGGTTTTCTCAGCCCCGATCTTGGGTTTTTTTTGTTTGTTTGTTTGTTTTGTTTTGTTTTGTTTGGTGGGAGTTGCAGCTCTTGCTGGGGCTGGGGTAGAGACAGTGTGGTCTGTGGTAGATTCTGTTGGACGCCTCCTGCCTCCTCCAAAGAGGGAGTAGGGTTTTGGGTACAGGAAAGTGCCTGGGGATCACCTCTCAGGGTTTCTTCTCCTGGAGGAGTCTGCTGTGACCTGATTCCTGATGGACTCAGACCATGGTTCGTCTCTTTCTTCTTGGAAGTCTAGATAACTCTGTTCTGGGTTGATCAGCCCCTTCACTCACCAATTTCCACATAGTGGGTCTTCTCCCCTTCAGCTAAGCTGCACACTTGCCACCGCCATCTTCGAAAACCCCTGAAAACATTCTCTTAAATACATTAATTTACCTTTAATATTATCATATATCATTTTTTCTGTCTTGCCACATTGTAACACAAACAGATCTTTCTACTCACATTCATAAACAATCTTAAGTACTTTTCTAAGAGATTTTTCTACTCCAAGTATCATTTATACTTGATAATAATATACTCTAGTTTAAAATCCTGTAATATATTTTTATGTTTTCAAAAGCTTTATATGCCATCTTTACTCTCAGTTAATGCCTGTTTATTTCCCATAACCCTCCTTGTGTTCTTTAGGCTTACTCTCATCTGTACTCATTTCTAATTCTACTGCTAAAACGTAAGTGTGTTTGATGTCAGGACTCTCTTCAAACTCTCATTAATAAAAACCCTCTAAACGCTCATATTCCTTACTTCAAAATTAAAACATACAGATCTTTTTCCTTCTCACATTCAATGACACAGGGACTATTCTTTCCAAAAGCCTCTCTCAGAGTAAGCGTTTAAGTCTCTGTTCTTCCTATTGTCTTTGCTCTGCGTACCCCCATGTAGCTGAATAGATTTTCTTCAGGCTTTTCTCTTTCTCTTTCTCCTTTCCTATTTTAAGCCTATGGTATGTTTTAATTGTTAGAAGATAGCCTGTCTCATTGTTTGTGCAGGCTGGCCTGAACTGCATAAGATAGTTAGATAACAAGCCAGGGGAGGCAAAAAAAAGTAAGTAGAATTTATCTGTCGTCTCTGCTTCAGTCTTGTCCTGACTTGCATTCCTGCCTTGGCTTTCTTTGCTAATGGCCTTGTAACCTGTGTACTAAAGTAATCACATTTTCTCCCCAAACTGGTTTAAAGTTAGTGTTTTTTCATAGCAACAGAAGCAAAATAAGACAATAATAGCTTCTAAATTCAGTCTTTTATTTGGCACAAAATATGTGCCCATAAAATTAATAGTAAATATTTATCGATGATTTAGTTGAGGTGAAATACTATATGAAACACTACAGAAATCTTTTATTCCCTGAGACATGATATTTGAAGCTTGCCTTTACAAAACAAACACTCACCCAACTTGTAAACAAGTTAATAATGTTTTTTGTGTTCCTTTATAACTATTACTTATCCTGTATACTTGAATATACACAACCTGTTCAGAATTACCTGACTTCTATAAAAGAAAATGTTGTGATCTGTAGCAGAATTTTCATCCAACATCATGGCTTCTCTGATCATATCCATAGCCTTTCTAAGCCTGTATAATCGGGTAGGAATAAACACTTACCCTTAGCACACACCTTCAATCACAAACAATGAAAGTAAAGTTCTTTGATACAAGGAAGCACCCTTGTTTCAAAGTGATATCTAATTAAGAGGCAGACAAAGTGGCAGATCAGAGAGAATAGGATATGCCTAACTCTCTTGAGAAGAGAGAAGAAAAAGAGAAGACTTAGGACAGTAGCACACAGATAGAGAGGGAGAGGACAGGCAGTTTTACACAGATAGTTGCAGAGAGAAGCTAGACACAGGTAAAGATAAATGAGCCAGAGAATGAGAAGGAGCCAGAAGATTAGAATGTATTGCTAAAGTTAGTTTGAGGCCAAGGAGAGCAAATCAGTGAGAAGCAAGAGAAGCCGGTTTGAATCAGTCATCTTAGAAAGAAGTTTGAACCAGAAGAGCTGGACTGAATCAGACAGCCAACATTCGCAAAGAACTCAAAACAGTGGGTTTACTCAGCAGTAAGTTTCAGAGGCTGAAAACGTTCTAGGTCTAGATAATGTTGTATGGAGGCTAGATACTTCCAGGTCTAGACCTGAGTTACCAGATGTTGAAAATAAGCCTGAGATGACAATTGAAATGAAAACTGCTTTTACAGTGATCCTCTCAATTATGCAACATTGTTTGGAATTAAATGTGTGTGCTAAATTCCAGCCAGATGGATTAAAGGTATATATTTCCACCAGCTCACACAGATGTTCGTCTCTGGATTTGAATTTGTGCTAGAGTAGCCATATTGCTGGCTTAAAATTCCTCTACATAAGTCTCCCTTCTTTTATCCAGTATTAGCCAAATATATTGCATATATTAATTTATTGAACAAGCTGAAATTTTTCATTAAATTATATATAAAAATTGTTTTAGAATTACAAACAGATGCTTAAGGAAAAGCAATGTGTGGACAAAGTCACGTAACTCGAATGTTCCAGAATTACAAGCTAGGAACATATATACATACACATACACGCATACACAAACATACACACACACACACACACATATATTTATATACATATATATATATATATATATATATATATATATATATATATATATATATATATTTATATATATGGCTCCTTCTTGAGAACTTTGTAAGAATTACTAAAGAAACAGGAGAGCAACAGAACCAAAAAAATCTGGGCCCAGGGCTCTTTTCTGACTGATATTCCAACCAAAGACCATGCATAAAGAAAACCTTAAACCCTGCACAGATGTAGCCCATGGCAGATCAGTCTCTAAGTGGGTTCCCAAGTAATGGGAACAGCAACTGCCTCTGACATGAACTCAGTGGCTGGCTCTTTGATCAGCCTGAGGGAGAAGCAGCCTTACTAGGCCACAGGGGAAGACAGTGCAGCCAGTCCTGATGACCTGATATACTAGGGTCAGATGGGAGGGGAACAGGACCTCCCCTATAAGTGGATTTGTGGAGGGGCACAGGAGGGGAAGAGAAAGGGAGGGTGAGATTCAGAGGAGACAAGGGAGGGGCTACTGCTGGGATACAAACTGAATAAACTGTAATTAATAAAAAATAAAGTAATTAAAATAAACCTTTTTTCATGGAATTGTTTCACTCACTGTAACATAGTTTCAATATGAATTAATTTTCTTGTAACACGTGTTTTTTTTGTATTTTTCACTGAATTAATTCGGTTTTCCTTTTATATTAAATGCCAAATTCAGTTAACAAAAATGCTAAACATTTTCATTTATTTTATTGTTCCTAGAAAAAGTTATTGCCCTTAAACATAATTGTTTCTGTCACTAAACTGGTTATTTTAATACTTCATGTATTTATATTTCCTTCATGAAGTTTTAGCAGATCTTCTAAACTGCAACTCAACTACGCAATACATTTTATATCCTGATACATTTGGCATTTTATTAAAATTTAGACTGTAAGTCAAGCATTCTTTTATTGTAGCAACAAAACATTATAATCTTTATCAGATGACTGCACATATAACCTACTGAAAATCCCAAAGCATGCAAGAGAAACAAGCTTGCAATGCAATAAAAAAAAAAAGCTTTTTAAAAAAAAAAGCAAAAAAAAAAAAAAAAAAAAAAAAAAAAAATTCAAGTTTGTGGGAAGTCACATGTAAAACAATATAAATAAAAAAAGTATTTTTTTCTAAAACATCATGAAGTTGATGAGTCAGGAAACAAAATGAATAATAGCTAGATATGTAAACATATATTGGTTCAGGAAAGGACATCAGACACTTTGTGGCCTAGTTACTCATTCACAGAGTTGAAACTGTTTTTCCAGATTCTTGAGTTAAGTCCTGCAGTCTTTACCTAACTTAAAATGAATTCAAACACACACAAACACACACACACACACACACACACACACACAGAGAGAGAGAGAGAGAGCGAGAGAGAGAGAGCAAGGTATGCAACCCAAACCTCCTTGTCTCATTCTGAGGAGGCCTGTGGGACACCTTAGTTGCTTTCAGCTCAGAGACCTATCTGACTCCTCTCCATCTGTCTGTTTGGGCCACCTGGGTCAGTAACAATGATCAAAGCAGAAACAGTGAACCCAGCAGAGGTGATTCAGTGAAGGACCAAAGCCCCACTTTCCCCCATCTAGATGAGGGGCACCTGAGCATCTCTCAGCTTGGAGGTCTTTTTGTCTGCTCCTCAGCTGCCTGGCTCACTGGGACAGAGCCAGTGAGCCCAGTGGAGGTACCACCAGGCCAGCGAACAACAGAGTCAACCAGATAGTCAGAGGTTAGTGTAAGGAAACAAACAACAAAACTCAGGGTCATATGGTACCACCGGAAACCAGCAAACCCTAGAGATACTATCACACCCAACATACAAGATGTACAGATTTTAAACCTGATGTTATGAAAATGATAGAGGTATTAAAGGAATAAAACAAAACTGTCAAAATAGCACAGGAAAACACATTCAAACAGATGGAATAATTGAGTAAATCCTGCAAAGAATTTAAAGAAACACAGGAAACTACAATCAAAAAGGAGAAGGGGAAAAAGAAAAACTGTTCAATACCTAAAAATACACCACAAATTCTATATCCATTTTGAGTTGAGGGACATATAGTTTGTTTCCAGATTCTGATTATTATGAATAAAGCTGCTAAGAACATAGTTGAGGAAATGTCCTTGTTGAATGGTGGAGCATCATTAGGGTATATGCCCAGGAGTGGTATAGCTGAATCTTGAGGTAGCACTATTCCTCCTCTTCAGAGAAAATGTCACATTGATTTCCAAAGTGCTTATACAAGTTTACATTCCCACCAGCAATGGAGGAGTGTTCCCCTTTCTCCACATCCTCTCCAGGATGTGTTCTCACTTGAGTTTTTTATCTTGGCCATTCTGATAGGTTTAAGGAGAAATCTCAGGGTCAGTTTGATTTGTGTTTCCAGGATGACTAAGGATGTTGAGCATTTCTTTAAGTGTTTCTTTGCCATTTGATATTCCTCTGTTAAGAATTCTCTGTTCAGCTCTGTACCCCATTTTTATTGGATTACTTCGTTTGTTGGTGTTGAACTTCTTGAGGTCTTTAGATATTCTGGATATTAGCCTTCTGTCAGATATAGGCTTGGTGAAGATCCTTTCCCAGTTTGTAGGTTATTGTTTTGTCCTAATGAGAGTGTCCTTTGCTTTACAGAAGCTTTTCACTTTCGTAAGTTCCATTTATTGATTGTTGCTCTTTGATCCACTTGGACTTTACTTTTATGCAGGGTGTTAAGCATGGATCTGTTTGCATTGCTTTATGTGTTGAAATCCAGTTAGATGAGCATCATTTGTTGAAGATGCTATATTTTTTTCATTGTACATTGGCTTCTTTGTCAAAAATCAAGCATCTGTAGGTGTGTGGGTTCATTTCTGGGTCCATTGGTCCACCAGCCTGTTTCTATGCCAATCCTATGCCGGTTTTTTTTTTTTTTTTTTTTTTTTTTTTTTTTATGACTACTGCTCTGTAGTACAGCTTGAGATCAGGGATGGAGATACCTCCAGAAGATCTGTTGTTGTACAGGATTGTTTTAGCAATTCTAAGTTTTTTGTTTTTCCATATGAAATTGAAAATTGTTCTTTCAAGGTCTGTAAAGAATTGTGTTAGTATTTTGATAAGAATTGCATTGAATCTCCAAATTGCCTTTGGCAGGATGGCCATTTTCACTGTTAATTTTACCGATCCATGAACATAACCATTCATTAGTTGTAGAAAGTCTTTGCGACTGCTGCCATGGAAATGTTTGTGTTTTCTTAATTGATTCTAATCCAATTCACATGTCTTGAAAGATTTTATTCATTTTCTTTATTTATTTGATTGTGGATTCCTGTCTGTCCATGATGGCCTCTTTTTGTTGTTGTTGTTTGTTTGTTTCCAATTTATGTGCCTGGAATAACTGCATAATCATATATTTAATATAATTTCCTTTGTCTCAGCCGCATTAGAATATCCATTGCCTTTTGGAAATTCTGGTGAAACCATGATGTTCTGTTTTCTGTTGACTGTATTCCTATGCTGGCCTCTAACCATCTGGTTGTCTGTAGCCTTGACTGTTTGTTCCTAGAGCCTATGCTGTAAACTAGGTCTACCTGTCTCTGGTACCTGGAGTAGTCTACAGGAAGATGAGAGATGTCCAGGTGCTTAAGAACGGGTACTAGAGATTCAGATGCAGCTGAGGAAGGGAGGGCACTCTGCTGAATAACAGTCTCAGCTGGCTCACAGTTTTTGACTCAGATAGGCCAGGTAGTTGGGGCACAGGTAGAAAGGTCTCCAAGCCTAGAGCTGCTCCGGTGGTCCACAGGCTTCCTCAAGATGGTGGACAAAAGCAGTTAGGTACCCTACCTAGCTCAGCACCCCTGGGTTCATTGTCTGTGCTGGGCTTACTGTTTCTGACCTGGCTGAGCCAGGCAGCTTAGAAGCAGGCAGAAAGATCTCCAAGCCTAGAGCTGCTCTGGTGCCCCATAGGCTTCTTCAAGACTTAGATATGGCTCCTCTGGACAGATATCTTACAGATACTGAGCAACCACAGATGTCAGACCCACCTACTGTACCCAGCAAAACTTTTAATCATTATATATAGAGAAAACAAGATATTTCATTACAAAAACAAATTTAAACAGCACCTATCCACAAATACAGTCCTACAGAAGATACTATATGTAAAACTCCAACCTAAGAAGGCAATCAGATCAAGAAAAACACAGGAAATAAATAACCTGACATCAACAAAACCAAAAGGAGGGAATTACAAACACTATACCACCACCAACATCAAAATAACAGGAAGTAACTACAACTGGTCATTAATAGCTCTCAACATCAATGACATCAACTCCCTAATAAAAAGACAGAGTTTAACACAGTGGATATGAAAACAAGATTCATCTTTCTGATGCATACAAGAATAAAGAGTTGGAAAAAAGTTCTCCAAGCAAACGGACCCAAGACACAAGCTGGAGTAGCCATTCTAGTATCTAATAAAATAGACTCTTAGCAAAATTAAACAAGAGCCTGTCACAGTCATCCTCTGAGAGGTTCTATCCAGCAGCACCTCAAAACAGATGCTGAGAGTCACAGCCAAACAGTGGTTCATGCATAGGTAGTCTTGGGGAATACCGGGAAGAAAGAGAAAAGGACATAAAGGTGACAGGAGCTCCACAAGAAGACCAATAGAGCCAACTAACTATGGCCCAGAGGGGTGTGCTGAAACTGAAGCAGCAAACCAAAACCATGGATGAGCATGGCCTAAGCTCCCTTTTTCCTATGAAAAGGGGAGGGATGACAGGTGAGGGAGATAGGATGGGACTGGGAGGTGGAGGAGGAAGGGAGTACAACTATGTAAAGTGAATAAAATATATAAATGGGAAAAATAAAAAAAATCCTACTGAATAGAAAAGAAGATAAATTCATTCAGAGTTTATTTTATTTTTAGATTCTGTAACTTAATAACATTTGAAAAAAATATTATTTTTTGTGTTTGAAAAATATTTTGAAATAAAAAATAAAAATATTTTGAAAAAAATATTATTTTTGTTTGTGTTTATTTGTCACCAAAATTCCACTCTACTGCTCAGCCTGTGGGCAGAGTTCTCATATCTCAGGCAGTTTAGACTAGTATTTAAAATTCCAAAGACTGGATTATCAACAGCAGTCATAGTTGTCTCATCTTTGAGGTTGTTCTCAAGTGTCAGAACAAAGTATGAAAATCTTTGGTCCT
Source organism: Psammomys obesus (assembly GCF_907164565.1). NCBI lineage: Eukaryota > Metazoa > Chordata > Mammalia > Rodentia > Muridae > Psammomys > Psammomys obesus. The sequence goes on along the minus strand of NW_026594428.1, from coordinate 350,661 downwards.
TCTTGCATTACAGATGGTAACTTCTGTCTTCACAAGGTGAATAGGATGTAACAAACTCTCTTAATTTCTTCTGAGCTCGCCAATTCATGGCTCTGGACTCCAAACATATCATCTAATCGTTTCCCAAGGGCCTTATTTCTTTACAGTATCATACTAGGGAAATTGGATTTTACCATACAAATGTTGGGACAACACAATCATTTGTAGCATGAGTTGAGCCCTATGAGATGTATAAATAAATTATTATGATTTGGGACAAATATTTTTATGAACCCTAAATTTCATCTGTGATTTAAATTTATCAATGAATTTTATCTTTAAAATCTTTTCAACCATTCAGTAACATAAATGCCCTTCTAGCCTGTGATTGTACAGACTTAAGCAGCAGTTTGGACCTGGCCTGACACTATAGACAAACTCTTCCTATTTTAGTGAAAAGGCGAAGTCTACCTGTCACAACCATCTCAAGAAAGAGAATTGTGTTTGTTTTTCTTTCACTTCTAAGAAGGTATTTTATTTTTGAAAATGTAGGTTTATTGTTTAGGCAGGTATTTTGAAAAGCCATACATTTTACTGAGCTTATTTCAAAAGCCTTTCTGTTATATGCTTTCTTGAGAGTTTGCATTTACTGTTGTCAGCCATTTTTAATTCAAAGAAATTACTAAGACCTCATCTAATAATTTTTTAGTGTTGACAATTTTCAAAAATTTCAAACAGTCTTTGTTAAATTCAGTGGTATAATTTCCTTTATTTCCTTACAAATTGCTACATAATTGTCACCAGAAATCTTAATGTAAAAACAAACTCATCTGCCTAGCCAAATAACATTCACCACATCCTTTGTTGTAACATGGAATTCTTAGGTAAATTGTGATTTGAGCACTTTTGTTTTAACATGCACTGAGCACTTAAAGGTTATTAAAAGATAATTTGTTATAATTGGAAAATAATTTTAACTAAAAACATTGTAACCTAAGCCATTCTTGAGAATAGAAAAGCATCAAGTCTCTTTCTGCCCAGTGGTATCAAGAGTAATAGCCTTGACCTTGACATATGTTACTCAACAGCTGTTTTGTTAAAAAAGAAGTAAAGGATATTTTTCTATGCAAATGTTGTTAAGCAGATTCATGAAAAGTATAATATAATGGATTATAAATAATTTAATAATTAGTTTTTTGAGAAAAGCTTTCTTGGATTATCATGCAGTTGCTTTCTTATGATGCCATCTGCATATTTATTTTGAGCTGAAACTTTAAAAGACAATGACAGTTGGAATAAACACCACTGGATGTCAGCAATTTAATAGGCTGTCTCACAAAATATGCTACTGATGATCAAAACTAATAAATTCCCACAGAAAGTACAAATTCTTCAGGGTCTACATTTAAACATTCTTTTAACAATACATTGAATAATTCCTTTTTTACATATCTCCTTTGCTATTTAATAAATTTTAAACTAATGTTGAGTATGTATTTTATTCCATGAGACATATCTATTCAGAAATCATGGTCTCTTGCCTGTCCAGATCCCTTAGTAATGCCTGTCCTTCTTCTTTTGTCTTTCACCTCTGACATAAATGAGGTCCTCAGCTAGATATAACTAAGAATGTCTAACAACTTGTTTTTTTAAAATAAATAATTACAATTTATTCACTTTGTATCCTAGCTGTAGCCCCCTCCCTCACTCCCTCCAACCCCACCCTCCTAGTTTTATCTCCTCCCATGCCCATCTCCAAGTCCACTGATAGGGTAGGTCCTCCTCCCCTTCTATCTGACCCTAGCCTATCAGGTCTCATCAGGGCTGGCTGTATTGACTTCTTCTGTGGCCTGGTAATGCTGCTGCCACCCACGGGGAAATGATCAAATAGTTGACCACTAAGTTCATGTGAGAGACAGCCCCTGTACCTCTTACTAGGGAAACCACTTGGAACCTGAGCATCCTATGGTCTTCCTCTGAGCAGAGGGTCTAGGTCCTCACCATGCATGGTACTTAGCTGGAGAATCTGTATATGCAGGGCCCCCTGAGCCCAGGTGTCTCTTTTGGTTTCCTTGTGGAGTTCCTGTCCTCTTGAGGTCTTTCTATCTCCCTCTTCTTCCATAAAGTTTCTTACACTCTGCCTCAAATTTAGCTAGGAGTCTCAATATCTCCTTGGATACACTGATGGGTAGAGTCTTAGGGGACCCCTGTGGAAGGCTCTTGTCAGTTCCCTGTGTACTCCTACTTCTCATGTCTATCCTGTATGCCCTTCTGAGTGAGGTTTCAGCCTCTTCCCTAGGGTCCTCATTGTTTAGCTTCTTTAGAACTATAGATTTTAGTATGTTTATGTTATATTATATGGCTAATATCCACTTAAATACCATACATGTCTTTCTGCTTTCTGGGTAACTTTACTCAGGGTGATCCACTAACAAAATGCTCAGCAACCTCAGTCTTCTGAGAAATGCAAATCTAAACAAGCCAACAGTGAGATTTTATTTTACACCCATCAGAATGGTTAAGATCAAAGACTAAAGGGATAGTGCAAGCTGGACAGGTTGTGGAGAAAGGGGAACCCTCCTCCATTGCTGGTGGGAATGTAACGATGTACAACCACTTTGGAAATCAATCTGGCTCTTTCTCAGAAAATTAGGAACAGTGCTACCTCAAGATCCAGCTATACCATTCCTGGGCATACATCTAAAATATGCTAAACCATACAACATGGGAATTTGCTCAATTATGTTCATAGCAGCTTTATTCTTAATAGCCAGAATCTGGAAACAACCTAGATGTCCCTAGAAATTGTGGTATATTTACAGAATGGAATCCTACTCAGCATTAAAAAGCAAGGAAATCGTGAAATTTGCAGGCAAATGGTGGTAACTAGAAAAGATTATCCCGAGTGAGTTATCCCTGAAGCAGAAAGACACACATGGTATATACTTACTTATAAATCTACATTAGAAATATAATACAGGATAAACATACTAAAATCTGTATACCTAAACAAGCTAAGCAAGAAAAAGGACCCTGGATAAGATGATCAATCCTTATTCAGAAAGGCAAGCGCGATGGACAAAGGAAGAGGGAGAAAACAGGGAACAAGACAGGAGCCTACCCCAGAGGGCCTCTGGAAGACTCTACCTATGAGGTTATGGAAGGTGATGTTGAGACTCAGCCAAACTTGTGGCAGAGTGCAGGAAATCTTATGAAAGAAAGGGGAGATGAAAGATATGGAGGGGACAGGATGTCCATAAGAAGAGCAACAGAACCAGAAAATCTGGGCACAGGTGCTTTTCTGAGACAGATACTCCAACCAAGGGCCATGTATGGAGATAACCTAGAACCCCTGCATAGATGTAGCCCATGGCAGGTCAGTCTCCAAGTGGATTCCCTAGTAAGTGGAACAGGGCTGTCTCTGACATGAACTCAGTGTTTGGCTCTTTGATCACCTCCCTCTGAAAGTTGAACAGCTTTACCAGGCCACAGAGGAAGACAGTGCAGCCAGTGCTGATGAGACCTGATAGGCTAGGCTCAGATGGAAGGGGAGGAGGACCACCCTTATCAGTGGACTGGAGGGCGGGCAGCAAGGGAAGAGAAGAGAGAGGGAGGTTGAAAATGGGAGGGGACAAGACAGATTGCTACAGCTGGGATACAAATTGAATAAACTGTAAATAATTAAATATAAATTAATGAAAAACAAGGAAATATCTAACAACTTGTAATAGTCAATCCGTTGGTTGCAGTTTGTCCATATTGCCTCAGTGTACTCAATCTCTGTCTTAAGGAGAAATGGGTGGTTATGTTGCTGGCTTCTATTCTTTTTCAGCACTTAGATTAGTCAACCTCAATCTATTAATAGTAATTTTCACATTTATAGGATGAAGAATTATCTTTAAAGTCAAAACTGAGAGATACTTTCTATATAGTCTACATAATTGCTTTTATAATGTTTGATTCTTACACTGGTTGTAATCTTAGAATTGCACACAGAGCTCATGATTACTGATCCTATTCATTCTTTCACATGTATTCTTCCAGATATAATAAATGGCAAACCATTATTGACCTCCACTTTTCTGTATTTCATTTTCACCACATTTGGCTGTCAAATAAATTGCTAATCCTGAGTACACCATCCACATATCACCTCTGTACTTTAATTCTTTTATTATGCAGTACATTTTTGTTTGTTTAATAACTAGGTTTCCTTTGTACATTCTATCATCTATCTTAGTCTCTGTGAAACTCCTCCTCAATTTATCTTTGGTTCTGTTGGTAACTTTCAGGACATATTTGTGATGAATAATGTCCTGAGGAACTGTAACAAATGTCTGTTCAAACACACAGTATAAAAATGAAATACTAAAAAAATATATTTTACCAAAGTCTGTCATGTTGTACCAAGTATGCTTATGAGTGTTAATTATGTGATCATAGGTGAAGACTTACCTATAAGAATATAGGGTATGTGAAGACAGTTGCATTATCATTGTGCACCCCAGCATGGTGATAGCTTCACAGATGAAGCATTCTAGGTTCCTTCCGAATTTTAAGCATACAACCTCCAAAATCTCTTCTCCCGACTCTCCTACTTACATAAAATTTATGTAAGGTTACTTTGAATTTTGTAGGCTTCTGAGCATCCTGAATCTTGTAAATTTCTTTTTTTTTTCTTTTTTGAGTTTCCAGAGATGGGTAAAATTTTGTACCTTCCGCAGTCTTAGGATCGTTCTTTCTATCCACAGGACAGAATGTTCTACTTTGAAGGAAATAACTACAAGAAAGTCAATTCATATATTTGACTCTATTTCATATTAATTGAACATCATGTAATCATCAACACCTTGGAATCAATGTATAGATTATTTTTGAATACAATTATCCCTTATAAATAGATTCAAATGCTGCTTAGAGGAATAAGTAAATCTATTCTAATACACGATTCTAATCAGTAAAATTAGGTGACAAATTGCATGCATTTGCCAATTTTAGGCATGATTTATTTCTGTAAAAATTTATAATGCTTAATAAAATTATTATCTATTTGGCATAGTAGAGAATTCATTTTCAGAATGTTGCAATTTGATTTGAAGATCTCCCTAACAAATGGCTTTTTGAAGGGTTATTTATATTAAAAATAGCTTTAGGATTTTGAAATGATTCATATTCTATTGTACTTGTTCATTTACCAATCAAAATTTTAATAATTCTCATTCTACTTATTCTGCTCGGTTGAACATGCTATATAACTTAACCAATCTTATTGTTATTTAGAATACTACTAATTTTTTTCATAAGATGACAAGTTAGAGTAAGAAAATATGAAGAAACAGCTTAATAGTTTATGTAAAAGTAAGTATATTTGTGCATTAACGAAACTGTTTTTATGCAAAATTTGCTTATCTTTACATGTGAATTTTTAATACTATAATTTAGATGTAAAGAGAACAAAATCATAAATTTCTTTTGGGGTCTTAGGGGTTAAAGATAGTGTCTTGTGAATTCTAGCCCATTGCTCTACCACTGTGGAATACCCACAAACTCAAGACTCTATTTCTAATAACCCACTTACACTCCTAACTTTCTTCACTTTTCCAACTGCACTCAAACCAGAGAACATAGAGATATGGAAGGACAAAAATAAAAAAAACTACCTAGATACTGCAGAGCTCTTACTGACAAGAAAAATATAAACTTGAGTTTACAATATGATGTTTAGATATGCTTATTCATTATGATGAGTTTTATAATCAAACTAGAAAATATGTCCCTTTTCTTATTTATTTTTTTATAATTACTGTTTTTCTCTCAGATCTTCTGAGTTTCATTTTTTAATTTTATTTTTATATTTATTTATTACAATTTATTCACTTTGTTTATTTTTATTTTTATTATTAGTTACATTATATTAACTCTGTATCCCAGCTCCCTCCCTCATCTCCTTCCTGCCCCTTTCCAAGTCCACTGCTTGGGGAGGACATCCTCCCTGTCATCTAACCCTGTTTTATCAGGTATCTTCAGGACTGGCTGCAAAGTCCACCTCTGTTGTCAAGCAAGACTGCTCCTCCCTTGGCGGGTGAGGAGGTCAAAGAGCCTGCCATTGAGTTCTTGTTAGAAATAGTCCCTGTTCCCCTTACTATGGGAAACCAATTGGTTACTGAGCTATCACGGGCTACATCAGAGCAGAGGTTCTAGGTTATATCCATTCCTGGTCCTTGGTGGAGTATCAGTCTTAGAAAAGATCTCTATGCCCAGATATATTTGGTCCTTTGTTGGGAGCCTTGACTCCAGTGGCCTGCTTTGTTATTTAAATCTCGGCAGAGAGATGGCTTTTAGCTGGCCTTTACTAATGGCAGAGAAGAACTTGCAAGTCCATCTCCTTTTGTTTGTGACAGCAGGTGGGATAGCTTGTGAGGGTCACACCTCTTCCTCAGGCTCCTTGTGGAAATTAACCCATTGTTCTGAGATGTTTTACTGGCTAAAAGAAACTCCTCACAAATAAAGAGGTCAGAGGGCTGGAGGCAGAGGAGGAGGCAGAGACTTGAGACTTGCTGATCGAGGTGCTTGCTGCTGCAGCCTGCCTTTTGCTGTGGCTGTCGAGTCTGGACCTTTAAAAAGTTTCCTGTGTGCTGTGTGTTTATTTTATTAATATCAATCCTCACTCCCGACTTGAGAACCGTTCGACTCAGCTGGCTGGCTCCAGCAGTCCTTGTGGAGCTCCTATCCTTTCCATGTCATACTAACTCCCTCTTCTTTCATATGATTCCCTGCACTCTGCCGAAGGTTTGGTTATGAGTCTCAGTATCTGCTTTGTTACACTACTAGGTAGAGTCTTTCAGAGGCCCTCTGTGGTAGTCTCCTGTCCTGTTACTTGTTTTCTCCTATGTCCAATGCACCTCCCATTTGTCTTTCTAAGTGATGATTGATCATCTTACCCTGGGTCCTCTTTTTTGTTTGTTGTCTTTAGGTGTATAGATTTCATTATGCTTATCATATCTTATAGGTCTATATAAGTGAGTATATACCATGTATGTCTTTCTCCTTCAGGGATACCTTACTCAGAATGATCTTTTCTAGATCCCACCATTGCCTGCAAATTTTATGGTTTCCTCATTTTTGATTGCTGAGTAGTATTCTATTATGTAAAAATACCACAAATTATGTATCCTTTCCTCCACTGATGGACATCTGGGTTGTTTCCAGGTTCTGGCTATTACAAATAAAGCTGCTACAAACATGGTTGAGCAAATGTCCTTGTTTTGTACTTGAGCAAATTTTGGGTATATGCTTAGGAGTGGTACAGCTGGATCTTGAGATAGCAGTATTCCTAATTGTCTAAGAAAGTGCCAGATTGACTTCCAAAGTCGTTGTATCACTTTACATTCCCACCAGCAATGGAGGAGGGTTCCTCTTTCTCCACAACCTCTCCAGCATGTGTTGTCATTTGAGTTTTTGATTTTAGCCATTTTGATGCGTGTAAGGTGAAATCTCAGGGTCGTTTTTATTTGCATCTCTCTGATGGCTAAGGATGTTGAGCATCTCTTTAAGTGTTTCTCTGCCATTCTATATTCTTTTATAGAGAATTCTCTGTTTAGCTCTGTACCCCATTTTTTAATTGGATTACTTGATTTATTGCTTTTTAACTTCTTTAGTTCTTTATATATTCTGGATATCAGCCCTCTGTCAGATATAGACTTGGTGAAGTTCCTTTCCCAGTTTGTAAGCTGTCGATTTGTTCTGACAACAGTGACTTTTGCTTTACAGAAGCTTTTCAGTTTCATGAGGTCTCATTTATTGATTGCTGATCTTAGAGCCTGTGCTGTTGGTGTTCTGTTCAGGAAGTTGTCTTCTATGCCAATGAGTTCAAGGTTCTTCCCCACTTTTTCTTCTTTAGAGTATTTGGATTTACGTTGAGGTCTTTGATCCACTTGGAATTTAGTTTTGTGCAGTTTGTGATAAATAATGGATGTATTTTCATTTTTCTGCACATAGACATCCAGTTGAAACAGCACCATTTGTTGAAGAAGCTCTGTTTTTTTTTTTCCATTGAATGGTTTTGGCTTCTTTGTCAAAAATCAAGTATTCATAGGTGTGTAGGTTTATTTCTGGGTCTTCTCTTCAGTTCTATTGATCCTCCTTTGTGTTTCTATGCAAATACCCATACAGTTTTTATTACTATTGCTCTGTAGTACAGCTTGAGGTCGGGGATGGAGATAACTCCATATCTGTTGTTGTACAGGATCATTTTGGAGATTCTGGGTTTTTCAATTTATTCACTTTGTATTCCCACTGCAGCCCCATCTCTTGTCTTCTCCCAGTCCCACACAGGCTTCCTCTTTCTATCTCTAAATCTTTCACTAGTTCCCTGATAGAGGAAGACCTCCTCCCCTTCTCTCTGACCCTAGCTTATCAGATCTCATCAAGGCTTGCTGCATCATCTTTCTCTGTGGCCTGGAAAGGCTGCACCCCAGGGGGAGGTGATCAAAGAGCAAACCACTGAGTTCCACCCCTGCACCCTTTACTAGGAAACCCACTTAAACTGAGGAGCCAATAGGCTTTCTTTGAACAGGGGTTCTAGGACTTCTTCATGCAGAGTCTTTAGATGGAGTATCAGTCTCTGCAGGCTCACCTGGGCCCAGGTATTTTGGCTTTGTTGTTCTCCTTGAGGAGTTCTTGTCCCCTTCAGGTCCTTGTATCTCCCTCTTCTTCCATAAATATTCCAGCACTCTGCCCAAAGTTTGGCTATGAGTTTCAGTATCTCCTTCAATATCCTGGTGAGTAGAGTCTTTTAGAAGTTCTGTGGAAGGCTCCTGTCCTGTTCCATTTCTTCTCCTACTTTCAATGTCTATTCTACTTGTCCTTCTGAATGAGAATTAAGCATCTTCCATAGGGTTTTCCTTGTTTTTTAGTTTCTTTAGGGTTATAGATTTTAGTATGTTTATCCTAGATTATATGGCTAATAGCCACTTATAAGTGAGTATATATCATTCTACCTTTCTGCTTCTTGTTACCTTACTCAGGATGACCTTTTTTAGTTCCCACAATTTGCCTGCAAATTTCATGATTTCTTTGTTTTTAATTGCTGAGTAGTATTCCATTGTGTAAATGGACCACAATTTCTGTGTATAGTCTTCCATTGAAGGACATCTAGGTTGTTTCCAGCCAGAGTGATTCTGGCTATTAAGATTAGAGCTCCTATTAACTTGGTTGAGCAAATGCCTTTATTGAATGGTGAGGCATCTTTTGGGTATATGCCTAGGAGTGGTATAGCTGGATCTTGAGGTAGCACTATTCCTAATTTTCTGAGGATATGCCAGATTGATTTCCAAAGTAGTTGTACAAGGTTACATACCCACCAGCCATGGAGGAGGATTCCACTTTCTCCACACCATGTGTTTTCACTTGAGTTTTTGATCTTAAGCATTTTGATGGATATGTGAGGTGAAATGTCAAGGTCATTTTGATTTGCATTTCCTGGATGACTAAGGACACTGAGCATTTCTTCAAGTGTTTCTCTGCCATTAGATATTCCTCTACAGAGAATTCTCTGTTTAGCTCAGTACCCCATTTTTTAATTGGATTACTTGGTTTGTTGATGTTTAACTTATTCAGTTCTTTGTATATTCTGGATATTAGTCCTCTGTTAGATATAGGCTTGGTGAAGATCATTTCCCAGTCTGTAGGCTGTCGTTTTGTTCTAACAACAGATTTTTTCAGTTTCATGAGGTACCACTTACTGATTGTTGATCTTAGAGTTGCACTGTTGGAATTTTTTTCAGGAACTTGTCTCCTGTGCCAATGAGGTCACAGGAGGTCTTTATTTTTCTTCTGACAAATTTAGTGTGTCTGATTTTATGTTGAGGTCTTTGATACCCTAGGAATTTAACTTTGTGCAGTGTGATAAATATCTGTCTATTTTCATTTTTCTACATGTAGACATTCATTTAGACGAGCACCTTTTATTGAAGATGCTGTCTTTATTCCATTGTATGGTTTTGGTTTCTTTGTCAAAAATTAATTTTCCATAGGTGTGTGGAAAATTTTATTTCTGGGTCTTCGATTTGATTCCATTGATCCACAGTTGGTTTCTATGCCAGTACCACACTTTTTTTTATTATTATTTTTGATCTATAGGACAGTTTGAGTTCTAGGATGGAGACAGCTCCAAAAGGTCTTTTTTTTTCCAGTTTGTTTTGTGAGATAAAAATAGATCTATTCACATTTTTCTACATGTAGACATCCAGTTAGACCAGCACCATTTGTTGAAGATGCTATCTGTTTTCCTTTGTATTGTTTTGGTTCCTTTGTCAAAAAACCTCAGCTTCAGGATATAAAGTTCTGAAAGTCTTATCAGTTGTTTTATGAAAAGGTTGTTCTTCATGAAGAATTCATTAGCAGAAACTAGGAGTGGAAGTGATGATGACTGCTTTTTCAACTAAAAAAGATATGTGGTGATGTGAGATGTCAAAATTAAGTGAAGCAAAATATTAAAATGCACACTTAAAGATTCACAAATATGGCTTGCAAAGTGGCTCAGTGGAAAAGGCACTGCAATGTTTGATGAACTGAGTTCAAGTGTTGTGATCAACATGGTTGAAGGAGACATTTGACTACTACAAGTTGTCTGATTTCCACATGTTCTATCACTACCATGAAGAAGACAAGTAAATAAACAAGTAAATATCATAGCCAAACTTTGGGCAGAGTGCAGGGAATCTTATGAAAGAAGCTGGAAATGAACAACCAGGAGGGGACAGGAGGTCTCTAGTAGGAGAGCAGCAGAACCAAATCAAAACAAACCAAACAAAAGAAAAACAAAAACAAAAACAAAACATACTGGGCACAGGGGTCTTTTCTGAAGCTGAAAATCCAACCAAGGATCATGCATGGAGATAAACTTAGACCCCATGCACTGATGTAGCCCATGGCAGCTCAATGTCTAAGTGGGTTCCATAGTAAGAGGAACAGGGGCTGTATCTGTCATGAACGCAGTGGGTGGTTCTTTGATCACCTCTCCCTGAGGGAGTAACAGTCTTATCTCAGGCTACAGAAGACAATGCAGCCAGTCATGATAAGATCTGATAGTCCAGAGTCAGATGGAAGAGGAGGAGGATCTCCCCCAGAAGTGGAGTAGAGGAGGAGGATGGGATGAAAAGAGGTAGGGAGGACATGATTGGGAGGGGACAAGGGAGGAGGCTACAACTGGGATACAAAGTGAATAACCTGTAACTATTAAAAGTATTAATAAATTTTAAAAAATAAGGAACTTATAAATTCAACTCTGATTTATTAGAATTTTAATGTTTACTATGAATAAAATGAAAATGTTTTCATGTATAGTTTATTGAAAATAATCTGTTATAATTTATATATCTAATATCAATGTACTATGATATCTTATAACTAGCTTTTTGTTATCTTGTTTTAGGGTGCAGTTTCTAATATTGTCTATGAATATACAATACTTGCTTTTTCTTTTTGGCTATCATTTAAAAAAATAATATTGTTTACAGTTTATTCACTTTGTATTTCAGCTTCAGTCCCCTTCTTCATGCCCTCCCAATCACACTCTCCCTCCCTAATCTCCTCCCATGCCCCTCTCCAAGTCCACTGATAAGTGAGGTCCTCCTCCCTTTCCATCTGACCCTAGCTTATCAGGTCTTATCAGGACTGCCTGAATTGTCTTCCTCTGTGGCCTGGCAAAGCTGCTCACCCCCAATAGGATGGGTGGTAGTGGTCAAAGAGCCTGCCACTGAGTTCATGTCAGAGACAGTCCCTGTTGCCCTTACTAGGGATCCCACTTGGATACTGAACTGCCAGGGCTACATCTGAGCAGTGGTTCTAGGTTATATCTATGAATGTTCTTTGGTTCGAGTATCAGGCTCAGAAAAGACCTCTGTGTCCAGATTTTTTGTTTCTGTTGCTCTCCTTGTAGAGTTACTGTCCTCTTAACAACCTCCCCCTTCTTTTCTAAGATTTGCTGCACTCTGCCCAAAGTTTGATTAGGAGTCTCAGTATCTGCTTTGATAGACTACTGAGTAGAGTCTTTCAGAAGCCATCTATGTTAGGCTCCTGTTCTGTCTCCTATTTTGTCCTTCTTCCAATGTCTATCCCTTTTGTCTTTCTGAGTGAGGATTGATCATCGGGCCAAGGGTCTTCTTTCTTACTTAGCTTATTTAGGTGTACAGATTTTAGTATGTTTATCCTCTATTATATGTTTAATATTCACTTACAAGTGAATATATACCATGTGTATCTTCCTGTTTCTGAAATACCTCATTCAGGAGATCTTTTCTAGATCCCAGCATTTGCCAGCAAATTTCATGATTTACTTTTTTTTTTTTTTTAATTGCTGAGTAGTACTCATTTTGTAAATGCACCACAATATCTGTATCCGTACCTCAGTTGAGGGACATCTAGGTGTTTCCACCTTCTGGCTATTACAAATAAAGCTGCTACAAACATGGTTGAGCAAATGTCCTTGTTGTGTACTTGAGCACATTTTGAGTATATGCCTAGGAGTGGTATAGCTGGATCTTGAGGAAGCGTGATTCCTAAATGTCTGAGAAAGCACCAGATTGATTTACAAAGTGGTTGTACAAGTTTACATTCCCACCAGCAGTAGAGGAGGGTTCTGCTTTCTCCACAATCTCTCCAGCATGTATTGTCACTGTAACTTGAGTTTTTTATCTTAGCCATTCTGATGGGTGTAATTTCTTTTTCAGAGAATTGAGGTTTTTTTTTTTTTTTTTTGAACAATTCTTTCAGTTACAGTTACACCAAGGTACTTTATGTTATTAGTGGCTATTGTGAAGGTTGTTTATTCCCTAATTTCTTTTTCAGCCCTTTTGTCTTTGGTATACAGGAGGGCTACTAATTTTTTTGAGTTACTTTTGTATCGATCCACTTTGCTGAAGGCATTTAGCAGCTCAAGGAGTTTTCTGGTTGAATTTTGGGGTCGCTCATGTATACTATCATATCATCTGCAAATAGTGATTCTTTGACTTCTCCCTCTATGATTTGTATCCCTTTGATCTCCTTTAGTTATCTTACTGCTTTATCTAGAACTTCAAGTACTATGTTGAAGAGGTATGGAGAGAGTGGGCAGCCTTGTATTGTCCCTGATTTCAGTGGAATTGATTTAAGTTTCTCTCCATTGAGTTTGCTGTTGGCTATAGGCTTGGTGTATATTGCCTTTACTATGTTTAGGTGTGTGCCTTGTATCCCTGATCTCTCCAAGACATTAAACATGAAAGGGTGTTCGATTTTGTCAAATGCTTTTTCAGCATCTAAGGAGATGATCATGTGTTTTTTTCTCCTTTAGTTGGTTTATATGATGGATTATATTGATGAATTTCCATTGAACTACCCCCGCCTGCTTGGGATGAAGCCTACTTGGTCATGGTGGATGATATCTTTTACGTGTTCTTGGAGGTTTGCAAGTATTCTATTAAGTGTTTTTGTTTCAATGTTCATAAGAGAGATAGTTTTGAAGTTCTCTTTTTTGGTTAGGTCTCTGTGAGATTTAGATATTAAGGTGACTCTGGCTTCATAGAACGAGTTTGATAATTTTAATTCTCTTTCTGTTTTGTGGAATAGTTTGAAAAGAATTGGAGTTAGATCTTCTTTGAAGGTTTGGTAGAATTCTGCATTGTAACGAAGCCCTGTGCTTTTTTTGGAAGGGTGACTTTTGAGGACTGTTTCTATTTCCTTGAAAGATATAGTACTATTCAATCTATTTACCTGATCTTGATTTAATTTTGGTAGATGGAATCTATCAAGAAATTTGTCCATTTCATTTAGATTTTCAAATTTGTGGCATATAGGCTTTTGTGGTAAGACCTGATGATTGTTTGTAGTTCCTCAGTGTCTGTAGTTATATCCCCCTTTTCATTTCTGATTTTGTTGATTTAGATACTTTCTCTCTGCCTTTTAGTTAGTTTGGCTAAAGGTTTGTCTATCTTGTTGATTTCTCAAAGAACCAGCTCTTGGTTCTTTTGATTCTTTAAATTGTTTCATTTGTTTCTAATTTATTGATTGCAGCCCTGAATTTAATTAATTCCAACCATATACTCCTCTTGGATATTGCTGCTTCTCTCTTTTTTTTTCCCCCTAATGGCTTTCAGGTGAGACATTAATTTGCTTGTACGAGATATGTCAAACTTCATCTTGAAGGCACTTAGTGAACTTTCCTCTTAGCACTTCTTTCATTGTGTCCCATAAATGTGGTTATGTTGTGTCTTCATTTTCAATGAATTCTAGGAAGACTTTAATTTCTTTCTTTATTTCTTCCCTAACCCAGCTGTTATTGAGTAGGGAGTTGTTCGGTTTCCATGTGTGTGCAGGCTTTTTGTGATTTCTGTTGTTTTTGAGGTCTAGCTTTAGTCCATGGTGTTCAGATAGTATACAGGGGATTATTTTAATCTTCTTGTATCTGTTGAGGCTTCTTTTGTGACCATCCCTATAGTCTATTTTGGAGAAGGCTCCATATGGTGCTGAAAAGCAGGTATACTCTTGAATTTGGGTGAAAAGTTCTGTAGACATCTATTAGGTCCACTTGATTTAGGACCTCTGTGTCTTTATTTCCCTATTTAGCTTCTCTCTAGATGATAAGTCCCTTGGTGAGAGTGGAGTGTTGAAGTCTCCCACTATTAAGGTGTTGGGTTTGATGTGTGATTTCAGCTTTAATAATGTTTCCTTTACAAATGTAGGTGCTCTTGTATTTGGGGCATAGATTTTCAGAATTGTGTTGTCCTCCTGGTAGATTTTTCTTTTGGTGAGAATGAAGTGCCCCTCCTCATCTTTTTTGATTAATTTTGGTTTAAAATATTTTATTAGATATTAGGATAGCTACCCCAGCTTGTTTTCTGGGTCCATTTGCTTGAGAAACCTTTTTCCAGCCCTTACTATGAGGTAGTGTTTATCTTTGTTACAGAGGTGTGTTTCTTGGATGCCCAAATGTCGGATGCTATTTCTGCAACCATTTTTTTAATCTGTGTCTTTTTATTGGAAAGTTGAGTTTTTTGATGTTGATAGATAATAGTGACCAATGCATGTTTGTTCCTTTTATTGTGGAGTTGTTGGTGTTACTGTGTTCCTATGTTTGTTTTCTTTTAATTTTATGTTTTGAACTTATCTTTATCCTGTGTTTTTTCTTTAATTATTTTTTATTAATTACACTTTATTTACTTTGTATCTCCCCTGTAGTTTCCTCCCTCCTCCCCTCCCAATCCCTTCCTAATCCTTCTCCATGCATGCCCCTCCCCATGTCTACTGGTGAGTTCTTCTTTTCCTTTTTTCTGATCCTAGTCTGTTAGGTCTCTTCAGCAATGGTTGCATTGTCTTCCTCTGTGTCCTGATAAGGCTGCTCCCTCCTCAGGGGGAGGTGATCAAAGAGCAGACCAATATTCTGTGTTTTCTTGAGTGTAGTTAATTTCGTTGGATTGGAGTTTTCCTTCAAGTATCTTCTGTAAGGTTGCGTTGCTGTGTAGATATTCTTTAAATTTAGTTTTGTCAGGTAATATTTTGTTTTCTCCATCTACGTTGATTGAAAGCTTTGATAGGTATAGTATTCTGGGTTGGCATCTGTGATCCCTTAAAGTCTGTGTGACATCTGCCCAGGCCCTTCTGGCTTTCATAGTTTCTGTTGAGAAGTCTGATGTGAATCTGATAGGTCTACATTCATATGGTACTTGGCCTTTTCCCTTGCTACTTTTAATATTTTTTCTTTGTTCTATAGATTTAATGTTTTGACTATGATGTGACATGAAGAATTTCTTTTCTGGTCTAGTCTATTTGTTGTTCTGTAGGCCTCTTGTATGCTTATGGATTTCTGTTTTGGTTGGGTAAATTTTCTTCTGTGATTTTCTTGAAAATATGTTATGGACCTTGGAGCCTAAGATCTTCCTTTTCATCAATTCCTATTATTCTTAGATTTCATCTTTTCATGGTGTCCTTGATTTCTTGGATATTTTGTGTTTGGGACTTTTCTGATTTTACTTTTTCTTTGAGAGAAGTATCAATTTCTGCAAGTGTATCTTCAGCACTAGAGATTCTCTCTTCCATCTCTTGTATTCTATTAGTGATACTTACCTTTGTGGTTCCTGATCTTTTCTCCAAGTTCTCCAGCTCTTTGCTTTTCTCAGTTTGTGTTTTTGTTACTGATTCTAATTTTCATTTTATGCTTTGCACCATTTCTTTCATCTGTTTGAATGTGGATTCCTGTCTCTCTATGGTGGTCTTTATTTTTTTTGTTTGTTTCCTCTCTATATGCTACTAATTGTGCCTCTACTTGTGCCTGTATTTGTTTTTCTATATTTGCCTCTATTTCTTTGAGAGCTTTGTTCATTTCCTCTTCATTTGCTTCTATTTGTGTGAGAATTTCTTTGACAAATTTGTTCTATTCTTCTTTATATGCCTCTAATAACTGGATAAATATAGCTTTAAAATAATTTTCCTATTTTTCCGCTGAAATGAAAAATCCATTGATTTGGGGGGGTTGCTGGTAAAGCCTTGATGTCCTAAATTTAGGTGGGTGTGTTCTTTGGCTGACCTCTGGCCATCTGCTTATCTGTAACTTTCTATGTTTGTTCCTGGACTCTGTACTTCAGACTGGGCCTGTCTTTCTCTGGTGTCTGGAGTATTCTTCAAGAAGATGAAAGAGGTCCACTGGTTTGAGCGTATGCATTGGTGTTTCAGCTGTACCTTAGGGAAGAAGGTCTTAAGGTACACAAGTGTGGGTGAGCAAGGGTGCGTGTGTGCCTCCAAGGACAGGGTTCTAGAGAGTGTAGATGCCTGGAATATGGGGCAGGGGTGAAGAGCACACATAAGGTGGGGTGCAGATCAGGTGCTGTTTGTGGGTACAATGCACATGCACAGATTTCCTGAATACCTCAGTGGCCTAGAGGCCTTTCATAATGTCCTTCTGCTATTCAGATCTGTCTGGGCTCCAGGAACTGTTTGCCTGGACACCACTGGTAGACTTGCAGAACAGGGCTTCAATGTTGAGAATGCTGCCCCAAGAATACCTATGTTGTCCACAGTACAGGTGTGGGTGATTGGGGTCTGATGTCTGTTAGTGCATAAGGTCCCTGGATATGGTGCTCTGCAAGCACTCACTCTCTAGCAGGCCTAATTAGAAAGCACAGGGGGTCCCCCTGTTCTCACCTCTCAAATTTGGACCTCCCAAGACAAATGCGAGTGCAGATCCCTCAGCTCAGTGCCTGGTATTGTGGCCCCCTGGGAGCTCAGTCAGAGTGGCAGAAATGGGAGACAGGTACAGATGCCTTCTGGGAAACCCAGGGGAGCTGTGGGCCAGGTTGGCCCAGCAGACCTGGGTGGCCCTGCGTACCTGGTTGACCTGGCAGATGTGGCAGTTAGCCACTTGAGAGACTGGGATGCTTGCTTTCTCTTTCTCAGTAGCAAAGAGGGAGTTCTGTGCTATGAGCCTGGGCACTGTGGGCCATCTCCACTGAGGAGGACGGAGACCCAACAAGGGGAAGTGCAGGGAGATAAATGTTCACTGCTGCAAGTCCCCAGAGAAGTCCTTGGGTGACCTGGGTCCAAATGGTCTCAGCTTACATGTTGTCCCCTCTCGCCCAAGAAGCTTCAGTGTCGGTGTTCTGTCTTCAACTGTCCCTCCATTCACCAGTTTCAGATCCTCTGCCTCTCAGACACAGTGTGTACTGGTAGCCGCCATTTTCTTAAAAATGTCTAACAACACATATATCTTCTTGTTTCAGACTCTATGTTTTGAAAATATGTAAACTGTTTTCTTCTAGTTGTGACCAGTTCATGCAGTGATAAAAGTGCTGTTCACTAGAACCCCTGTACAGATGTAGCCCATGGCAGTTTAGTGTCCAAGTGGGTTACATAGTAATGGGAAGAGGAACTGCCTCTGACATAATCTGATTGGCCTGCTCTTTGATCACCTCACCCTGAGCGGGGAGCAGCCTTACCAGGCCACCGTAGAGGATAATGCTGCCACTCCTGATGTGATCTGTTAGACTAAGATCAGAAGGAAGAAGAGGAGGACCTCCCCTATCAGTGGACTTGGGGAGGGGCATGCATGCAGAAAGGGGAGGAAGGGTGGGGTCGGGAGGGGAGGAGGGAGAGGCTTATGGGAGGATACAAAGTGAATAAAGTGTAATTCATAAAATAAAATTAAATTTAAAAAAAAGTGCTGTTCAAAGCTAGGTGTTATCTTGTCACATTCTTTTTTGTTACATGACCTCAGAAACATTTTGAACATTTTGTGGCAGTATTCTAGGGTTCCAAACAAAAAACATCCAGGACAAATGCTCTGTAAAAATAATAATAATAATATTTTTTTTCTTTACAAAAATTTGCTGTACTGAAAAGAAGAGATTTTTTGCAGTATGTTATATTTGAAATTTTACAATGTTCACAGTAATATATAATGCGTAAGTTTGCTTTCACCTATGACCTACTACATTTTCCTATGAAATCAGTTCTTTTTAAAAATATATTTATTTTTATTAATTACAATTTATTCACTTTGTATCCCAGCTGTAGCCCCCTCCCTTCTTAAAGACTCAATATCCTAAGAAGAAATATAATTATTAAAAATCATTTTCTTCTCTTGCCATGTTCTAATCTCAAAAAAAAGGTTGTCATTTTGGAGTTGACAAGACCCTGGCACTTTGATCTTAATAGCATGTATTTTGTCTATGATGCTAAATATCTGGAAGTCAAAAGGCAATAGAATTTCCAGGAAGAAAAAATGTAAATGTCTGTGCCACAGCTAGATCACTCTGAAAGCTAAACTGAATCTGAGATTCAAGGGAAGCAATTATGTTTTCAGAACTTTGATTTTCAGTTACATAGTTTATAATAAAAGTTGAACTTTTGGGATAGAAGCAGATGGAAGCCTGTTTGATAGGCTCTTCTTATTCTACCATTCCACAGTCATTTCTGCAGATTCTGATGGGCTTGCAGAGCTGCAAGAAGCAATATATATTATGATGTAAATGCCATCATTATGACATATGCTTAAACTTCTGCTGAGAAATAAATAAAATATCTTGAGATGCCTGCTGTTTATCCCAGCTGTTTATTTCTCACAGCCCATAAATGGAAAAGTCACACAGTTTAGCATTTATATGTTACCAAGGCATTTGGAAATAATTAAAATTCTTTCAGAGAGTACTTTCTTTTTATTCTGAATTAGAGCTTGTAATTTCCAGAAGAAAGGGCAAGACAGGACATTAACTAAGGTCAAACTGAGTGTTGTTCTGTTGTTGTTGTTTTTGATTCTTGATGTTGCAAGACTTTTTTTTTCCCTTTCTTGATTCAAATTTCTAACTATTTAATAAATGACCAAGGAGATAATCTGAAAGAAAGCACATGATACCTAACCTACATGTTGGTTTGTATTTCCATGGAGACCCAATTACCATTGGAAACTGAGTCAACTGGTGTGATTGTCATGGAGCTGACTTGAGCTGACACTATTGCACATAAAGAAGTAAGCTACAAGGGAGGGATAGTTCCCCTACTAAAACATGCTCCGGTATCTTAAAAAGACAATAATAAAAATACAAGTTCACACATTCTGCAATTATAATATAACAGATGTATTTATGCACAAATGCTTAGATACTTAATGTTTACTTTTTCAGAATTGTAATACACATATATGGTTAGGATATAAAAATTCTATTTTGTATAACAGTAGACTTAATTTCTATAAATCATAAGGAACAACGTAGCAGCATGTTCAAGTTTGTTCGCTTAATGGGTTTAGTGAGCCAATAGGTTTTTTTTCAATGTCTGAACAACAGTTAATATTTACCATTAGAACAGATAAATTCTGTCACAATTTTGGTACACGCTATTGTTTAAAAATCTCACAGAGAGGAGGAGCATAGGGGAAGAAGAGGGAGGGAGGGTAGGATTAGTGGGAGATAAAGGAGGGGGCACAGCCAGGATACAAACTGAATAAATTGTAATAAATGATAATAATAATAAAAAGCAAAGAAAAATATTTAAATATATGAATGCACCCTTGAAAATATGTTGCGCATACATTTTTATATGAGAAAACAGTAATATAAATATTGATATGGATTTTGAAAAAAAACTCACATTTTAAAATATGATTACCAATTTTTTTTTTCAGATTGTTAGAATTGCTTTAGGTGAAATGATATGAAAACCAGATTAAAATTTTATTCATAGATAATTTATATATTCTAGAAATCAAAGCAGGCCAAATTCTTGTCTGAGAAATTAGTTGTTAAGTTCATATATATACTTAAGAGATTAATACTTAGGATCACAACATTTTGTTTCAGGGTTTTTCAAGTTTTAACAGAAAAGTAATATACTCTTTCACAAAGCTTGGTTTGGTAATGTATCCAATCATTTTCCTTTAAAATAATATAAACCACTATTGTGAAGTAGTATTTTAAGAGCATACATTTCTCAGGTGGCTGTCACTCAGTTTGCCGTTCTTGTGGTTGTCATGTGTGGGGTATTTAGGTTCACTGTCTTAACAGCTAACGAGTCATTCCATTTCGAAGGTCAATATTTGTTTACATTAGCATTAGTAAAATTGTCTGATTTCTGAAATAATTTTATACTTAGGAGACTTTAAAAACTAAATTTATAACTTCTGTAAACAGAATATTAAGACTTAATCATTATAATAAAAATATCTAAATTGCTCTAGAATTTAGAGTGTAGTCATGAACATAGTTGTTATGTCCATGTTAAGAAAAGCATTAAAAGTTTTCAGCATCTAAGGAGATGATCATGTGGTTTTTCTCCTTCAGTTTGTTTATGTGGTGGATTACATTGATGGATTTCCGTATGTTGAACCATCCTTGCATGCCTAGGATGAAGCCTACTTGGTCGTGGTGGATGATATCTTTGATGTGTTCTTGGATTCGATTTGCAAGTATTTTATTGAGTATTCTTGCGTCAATGTTCATAAGAGAGATAGGTCTGAATTTTTCTTTTTTTGTTGGGTCTTTGTGTGGTTTAGGTATCAGGGTGACTCTTGCTTCATAGAATGAGTTTGGTAATGTACCTCCTGTTTCTATTTTGTGGAATAGTTTGAGGAGAATTGGTGTGACCACTTCTTTGAAGGTCTGGTAGAATTCCGCGCTGAAACCATGTGTCCCAGGGCTTTTTTTGGAGGGGAGACTGTGAATGACTGCTTCAATTTCCTTGGGGGATATAGGGCTGTTCAGTCTTTCTACCTGATCTTGACTTAATGTTGGAAGATGGAATCTATCAAGAAAATTGTCCATTTTATTTAGGTTTTCAAATTTTGTGGCATATAGGCTTTTGTAGTATGACCTAATGATTGTTTGAATTTCTTCTGTGTCTGTAGTTATGTCACCCTTTTCATCTCTGATTTTGTTGATTTGGATAGATTCTCTCTGCTTTTTAGTTAGTTTGGCTAAGGGTTTGTCTATCTTGTTGATTTTCTCAAAGAACCAGCTATTTGTTTCATTGATTCTTTGAAAAGTTTTACTTGTTTCTAATTGATTGATTTCAGCCCTGAGTTTGATTATTTCCAGCCTTCTGCTCCTCTTGAGTGTATCTACTTCTTTTTTTTCTAGGGTTTTCAGTTGGGCCATTAAGTTGTTTGTATGTGATGTTACGAATTTCTTCTTGCAGGCACTTAGTGCTATAAATGTTCCTCTGAGCACTGTTTTCAATGTGTCCCATAAATTTGGGTATGTTGTGCCTTCATTTTCATTGAATTCTATGAAGTCTTTAATTTCTTTCTTTATTTCTTCCTTAACCCAGCTGTTGTTGAGTAACAGGTTGTTCAGTTTCCATGTGCTGGAAGGCTGTTTGTTATTTCTGTTGTTGTTGAGGTCCAGCTTAAGTCCATGGTGGTCAGATAGAATACAAGGGATTATTTCAATCTTTTTGTATCTGTTGAGGCTTGCTTTATGACCAACTATATGGTCTATTTTGGAGAAGGTTCCATGAGGTGCTGAAAAGAAGGTATACTCTTTTGAGTTTGGGTGAAAAGATCTGTAGACGTCTATTAGGTCCATTTGATTTAGGGTCTCTGTAAGTGTTTTTATTTCCCTATTTGTTTTCTGTCTAGTTGATATGTCCCTTGGTGAGAGTGGAGTGTTTAAGTCTCCCACTATTAGGGTATTAGGATCAATGTGTGATTTAAGCTTTAATATTGTTTCATTTACGAATGTAGGTGCTCTTGTATTTGGGGCATAGATACTCAAAATTGTGATGTCCTCTTGGTGGATTTTTCCTTTGATGAGAATATAGTGACCGTCCTTATCTTTTTTGATTAACTTGGGTTGAAAGTCTATTTTATTAGATATTAGGATGGCTACTCCCACTTGTTTTCTGGAACCATTTGCTTGAAAGACATTTTTCCAGCCCTTTATTCTGAGGTAGTGTTTATCTTTGTTGCATAGGTGTGTTTCTTGGATGCAACAGAATGATGGATCCTGTTTCCTCAACCATTCTGTTAGTCTGTGTCTTTTAATTGGGGAATTGAGTCCGTTGATGTTGATAGAAACTAGTGACCAACAATTGTTACTTACTTTAGATGTGGTGTTGGTGGTGTCTTTTGTCATTCCATTTTAAATTTTATTCTGGTCTTTTGTGAAATGACATTGGTTAAATTTAACGTTTTTTTTTTTTATTTAAGAAATGAAAAATTTCAACTTACTCTTGGGCTGTGTTTAATTTTCATTGCCAAATTATGATTACATTACATTAGTTATACTTTTGTAAAATTGTTTTGCATATATTTTTCATGGTTTTATGAAACATATATTCTAAAGTTAGAGTACATCAAACCAAAAATAAATAGATAAATAATTCCAAAGAAAAATATGGCAGTTTGCTTTAGTCATCTTAAGTACAGAGGATTAATTTAATCAACATACTCAGTACATACACATTAGGAAGTATTTATGTAACTGATAATTCCATGAAAATGATTTGACCTAATATATTTCTCCTTATGAATAATGTGTAGAACTTACCCTTTCTTCCAGCAGTTACTTGATTGTCCTCACTTGCTCTCACTTAATAAATTGGGATACCATGGCGAATACGGTCCAGCTTTCAACATTATTTATATTAAGGTCAAAATCAACATTTCACAAAATGAATTTTATCTTCTCTCTGGATTTTAACTTAATATTCCTGGTTTCTTATTTGTTTTAAGTTTGTGAGAAATTTGCCTAATCTTGTAGGGACACACTTGGAAACTGAGCAGCCTAAGGCCTTCTCCTGAGCAGGGGTTCTAGATTCTAGGAAGCGGCTGAAACCTCATTCAGAAGAGCAAAAAGGATAGACATGATAGACATCTGAAGTAGATGGAAAAGACAGGAGCCTTCCACAAGGGGCCTCTGAAAGACTCTACCCACAGGATATTGAAGGAGATGCTGAGACTCATAGCCAAGCTATGGGCAAAGTGAAAGAAGGGGGACATAGAAAGATCTGGAGGGCACAGAAGCTCCACAAGGAGTGCAATAAAACTAAGTAATCTGGGCACAGGGGTCTTTTCTGAGACTGATACTCTAAACAAGGACCATGCATGGAAATAACCTAGAACCCCTGCAACAGATGTAACCTATGGCAGCTCAGTATCCAAGTGGGTTCCCTAGAAAGTAGAACAGGACTGTCTCTGACATGAACTCAGTGGCTGGCTCTTTGATCACCTCCCCCTACTGGGGAGGAGTGCAGCTTTACCAGGCCAGAGGAAGACAATTTAGCCAGTCCTGATGAGACCTGATAGGCTAGGGTCAGATGGGAAGGGAGGAGGATCTTTCCTATGAGTGGACATGGAGAGGGGCATGGCAGGGGATCAGAGAAAAAAAGGTCAAATTGGGAAGGAATGAGGGAGGAGGCTACAGCTGGGATACAAAGTGAATAAACTGTAATTAATATAAAAATAAAAACAAATAAAGTAAAAAAAAAACTAAAGAAAAAATAGTGGAGGGGACAGGAGCTCCACAGGAAGACCAACAGAGCCTAAAATCTTGGGCCCAAGGACCATGAATGAATACAACCACTGGTGTTTGATTACAAGTCCATTCTTCAGCTTATGTTTTCACTTGTCCTGAGCAAGGCAAATACTTGCAACAGTGATTGGGACACTACCTTTCTCAGCTACAAAAATAAGAAGATGCCCTAATCCTGGTGTCAAGGGTCAAACTCTTTAAGTGTAAGGGTTTCAAAGGCCAAGTTTTTCCTTCTCTGTACTCAGGGTGTTTCATCCTGCCTGTGATCCTGGCACCACTGTTGCCTTCAAGACTCTACTGTGAACAGGTGTAAATACTTATGTTATTTTAACTACTGCAGAAGCTGAAGTGTGACAAATGTGAAAACAAATTATTTAAAAATCATGAAATTAGTTAACAAATAATGGATTAAGAAAAAAAAAAAAGGAACCCAGCAATTCCAATGAAAATATCAGAGGCAAACAAAAGGGGTTAATTTGGAAGTAAGACAGAAGTTGAGACCATCTGTAATAACCCAAAGCATGCCCTTTGGCTACAAATTATTTTCTTTTCTGAATATTAAAATCATGTACAAGTTTTAAAATCTTTTATCAAAGTAAGCTGTTGCTGAAGTTCTAAACAATGGATTTACATTTCATAAAAATCACTGATTACACAGGGCCAGTGGCAGGGCTCTTTGGCTTTGATAGGCACATCTTCAGAAAGTTGTGTTAGATATGATCCTCATAAGATCATGTTATGAATGTTTCATCTCCACATGGTTGGTACTATTTAGGATGTACACGAAACTTTTGTGAAATTTAGAAACAATGTGTCATTTCTTCCAAGTACACAGGACTTGTAGGTACCTTGATGGATGCAAAACTCTTGATACTTTAAGCCAAAATAAATCTTCTCTCTTTTAGGTGGCTCATTCAGATATTTTTGTCACTGTGACAAAAAAAAATTGCTAACATACCACCTAAAATACAATGTTAATTCTATGGTGCACGATTTTTTCCATGGCTACTATAACAAATTGTACAAACTTGTAGCCTTAAATCAAAATAAATGCAGTTTTCTATAGTTGTGGATTCTAGAAGTCTGAATTATGGCAAGACTGTTGTCCCCAGAGGTTCTGGAGAAAATATGTTTTCTGCTTCTTGAAGGTTTTTTCTTTCTTTTTTTTTTAAACTGTTGACAATTCTCTGGCTTGATCTGCGCACCTCCATCACTTTTCTCTATGTGTTTTATCATTTTCATCTGCATCTTGCATGCAGAAATATATGTGATGACATTTATGACAGACTTTACTAAGCCAAAGTGAAAACCTTCAAAGAACTTGTGCTTAATTAAGCTGACTAACATAAAGGTGACTCTTCACTTGTAAAATGTAAAATAATATTTAGATATCTTTGGATTTAAAAGTGGAAGTATGTGTTTGCAAATATCAGTCATGTCTATAGAGACATGGAAAGTATGTTTTTAATATGAACTCATCTCATGAAAAGATGGGCAGGAAAGCAAAACCACATTGGTTTCATAGCAATTGAAATCAGTGCAGGCACATTTAACCACTTACTGCCACCACAAGAAAAGTCCAGAATTAATTATGGTGAGTCTCTCATATTTTAGAACAGTTAATTTAACTATTTTCTTCCAAATTCTGAGTTAAGAATTATGAAACATTTATTTTTTTATTATACAAAATGAAAAAAAAATGCTTAATTTAAGAAACTTTATTAGTTTCCATTCTATCTTAAGGTAGTCTCAAAGCTTTTTATCTTATCTTTAAGTGTTTTTATGCCTTTATTTTTCAATATAATAAAAGAGAGTATAAGTTGCTGGGTCTTCTGATCATTACATGGACTTCCTAGATGTAAACATTTTTGACATTCATTTCTGTACACAGAAGTGATATCTGTACACCAGGAAGTCTGAGTCAGGGCTAATGAATTTTCCTCTAGCCTGAGTTACATAACAAGATGCATTCTCAAAGGAAAAATTCTATCAAAGGGCAATCTCTCAAAACATTAAATGTGGCTTTTGAATTAGGCACAAAATAAAAAAGACTATGAATAGGCTGAGGAAATACGTTGTCTTTGTGAACTCCTGAAATCAGAGCCAAGTTCCCAGCGATGAACTTGTGGATGCTAACTTCAGCAAGTCCAGCAGGAAGGAAGATGGGGTGGCTGTCAAGGGTTGGAAAACAAGAATGATATGAAAGCTTCCTGTGTCACCATCCCAACTTATAATGACCTCCAATGTAGAAGGACTGCTGCTTCAGTTCCACCCTGTGTGTATCACAAAAATTCTTTCCACCTATTTTATTCCAAATAAAGAGACTTCTGGCAAAGTCTCACTTTGTTGTGTCGAATGAACACAGCTAGACTTTCAGTTTTTAGGCTAGAGCAGATGCTAGTCAAGAACTCTGACAGGACCAAAAGGCTGAACTGCTCTTATGCAATTGATTGGTGTCTTAAAGGGAGAAGTGGATAGAGCTCATTAGAGTCAGAGAATGGAAAGACTACAAAGGGTGGTCAGTAGAAATGTACTAACTACAACTCCTGGCTGACAGCTGTCAAACTAAGGATTGCATTTTCCCATCTAGTAGACATAGAACCTATCCTTGCTGATTATTATGCTTTAAAAGGAAGGCTTTCAGGTTCTCGGGAGATATACTCCTTATAAGAAATACATTTTCATGATTACAAACTTTTCTTAAGTAAATGTCCAAAAAAAAAAAAAAGTAGTGAGGAGTCTATAACAAGGTTTTGTCTTCACTAAAGGGTAAAGTCCCCTGACAGCATCAGCATTAAGCTTTCTCAGCCATATATGTTAATGAGGAAATGAAGTCATTTTCAAAGCATGACCTTAGGATTCTAAAAGTCATATTAGAGTGGGTTAGGTCCAAGTGTAACAATATGAATAAATTACTTACATGCAAAAGAATCTGCAGACCTTAACTAAAATGTAAAGAACATGAACTGTTACAATGAAATTAATAAAATTAATTTAAGGTATTGTTATAGAAAGATCTATTGTTATTATTTTCTTTGAGGTACTTTAGTTGGAAACCATGGTCTCTGAAATGCTAAGCAAGCGATAGTAATGTGGCAATGCGGCCATTTGTTCTTTTCAATTATTCTTTCTTTCTAGATTGTCTATCTAACTGTCTGTTTGTCTACCATCTTTCATTTGTCATATGACCAGCTATATATCATCATCTGTTTATTTATGAGAGAAGGTTGTAGAGGAATTTTAAATGAGCAACATGGATACTCTGACAAGGAATGACATCCAAAGAACTAGGTATCCAGCTGGATCACAAACACACCCTTTGTACATACATTTAATCCCTCTGGCTGGAATATAGATACAACCTTAGTATATACATTTAATGCCCTGCCTGGAATACAGAACCACCTTTAGAGTCCACCTTTAATCCCAAATAATGACATCTAATTGAGGGGCAGACAATGTGATGATTCAGAGAAATATTTGAGAGAACAAGTCAGAGATAAAATATGCCCAAGAGAACAGACAAAAAAGAAAGGCTACTTAACAGCATTACAAAAAGAGAGTTTGAGAGTTGAGTTCTAGGCATTTAATGAAATGCAAATCAGTTCAATTGAGTTCCTGCAGTTCAGGTCAGTTCTGTCCTGTTCACTTCTTGCAGCTAGTACAGTTCAGTATGTGAAGTTCAGATGTTGTTTTCCACACCACGCAATCAGTTCAGAAGCCTGGAGCAGCCAATTTGAATCAGTCAGCATGGAGAGAAACTTGAGCCAGAACAGCTGAGTTAAAGCAGCGAGCCAGAGTTCAGAAAGAACTGAAAAGGATTCATTTATTCAGTAGTAAATCTCAGAGGATGAAGACATTTTAGGACTAGGTTAGAGGCTGGAGGCTGGAAGCTGAACCCTTCAATGTTTGATTTTACAGAAGATTAGATTGTATAGAGGCTAGAAGATCCTGGGCCTAGGCCTAGGGATAATTAGATAACAATGCTCTGGGCTCAGCCCAAGACATGTATTTGTACAGCTTGTGTAAGGCTCTCATCTTATCCCATGATCTAAGGAAATAAAAACATTTACAGAATTTTTCTTTCTGTAGCCCACTCTAGTCTCAAGCTGTCGGCCTCTTCCCAGCTTAATCTTATAAGTATTGAAACTACAGGGGTAAACAAGCATGCACAGCTAGATGAATATTCATTCAGAATAGTCATACTTTAGGAAATATTTTTTTAAATATGTAATCTCAATAACATTCAGACATTTAAATATTTCAAGGAAATTATTTTTAAAGATTACTTTACTCCTGGTTAATTTAAGAGAAACTAAATTAATGTTAAGATTCTTTACATTCATGTAACATGAAGACTCAGTTTTAGAAAATATTTCTTCTATGTTTATTTACTCATTCACCTTAATTCTACTAAATACTCATTTTTCAAATGTTTATGATTAATTGACTTCTAAGATAGAGCAACATAGATAATTAAGACAGAATTAAGCTTTAGAATAGGCTAAATGATGACAGAGCTCACTGAATATTTAATTACTCAAATCCTTTATATTTATGCCACTTAACATTTATGGACATTTTTAGACATTGAGATGTGATTGTGTGAAACTGTGGGCTTCACTGAAAGTCTCACATTCCTATTTTTATATAATTAAAAATTATCCATTCCATAATTTCTTTCAATAACTGTAAATATTTGATACAAGTATGCTTTTTTTTTACAAGTATGCTTTTAAAACAAGTCCTAAACTAGATTTAGTGATGTAATCCTGACATATAATGGCTTGAGAAATAAAAATAGAATGATTTGATATAAAGCCCAATTTAAGGGTAGTTTTATTATTTAACAGTTTAAGGCTAACCTGAGCTAGAGGAGACCTTTCCTTGAAATGAAAAACAAAAAACAACAAAAAAGTCTTCATTTGGGATTTCCTTCCATATATATACTGAATTTTGAGCCATTGATTATATGTAACTCTAGGATTGTATTATTATTTTATAGTATAGCCTTTAAAAACATTTGTCTTTTTCTGAAGTTAAATTTGTCATATATGAGGTTTTATATACAATTATTGTACACTGTAGCAGTTTAAATAAAAGTCCATTGAGTCCATTTAAAATGTTAACTTATATGTTTAGCACATTTGACATTATTGCCCACAGAAAAGGAAAAAATAAACTTATATTGACTTATATTACTTTTTCACTATTTTGGTTTCTGAAAGTGTTTGTACACCTACTCTTAAAACAGATACATCTAAAAAGAGTTCCCAGAGCATCAAATCTATATTTCAAATATTATCTCACCATTTTTTGTTACAAACACAATTTTCACTTTAAAAAGGAGAAATAATCACATATCTAATAAAATATTTAATATAATAAACAAAGGACTATAGACAATAAGAACCTCCATTCCCATTTTTTACATTACAAACAATGATTCCATCAAGACATATCATTAAAAAGGGTTATAATCTGAGTTACAAAAATATAAGAAACCCTGAGTTGTTAAGAAAATTAAGAGACAAAAAAACAATGAGAAAGGGAAGGAAGGAAAGGCTATTTAATCATTTACAATAATTTACAACCATCTTCTTTTGTTAAAAATATACTAACAGTCACAAATTGCAGTTATATTATAAACATGAGTACAAATAAATTTTGTTGTTGATTTTTTTTTTTTTTTTTTTTTTTTTGCCACAGGGTTTCTCTGTGTAGCCTTGGCTATCCTGGACTTGCATTGTAGACCAGGCTGGCTTCTACTAACAGAGAACCGCTTGCCTCTACCTCTGCTGGGGTTACAGTTGTGCGCCTCCACACCTAGGTAGATTTAATTTTTTTTAAAAAGATGTATTTTGTGTGTTTGTGACTAGCAGTTGTGAGAGGAGCTTGTACTTTCCATGAGTGACTGCCAGTGCCTGAGGAAGCCTCAAGAGGTCATTAGATGGCCAGGAGCTGGCTGTGAGCTGCCTAGCAGGAGTGCTGGAATCAGAAACAAGATATTCTGGGAGATCAGCAAGTATGCTTTATAACCAATGATGCATCTCTCCAGCAGCTTGAGATTTAACCTTAGCAATCCTATTAAATTCAAAATAATGTAGACTTGAAGGTTTACTTGCTTCTTTAACCATGATTAACAGAAATGGGTGACTTCTCTAAAGTTATAAGCACCATTTCTCCATTGTTAGAATTCATTCATCAAAATGTAAACTGAATTCAGTAATCCATACAGTCATAGACATCTAATACAAGACATTCAACAATAATCTTCACACAAAAGGACGAGATATGAGTCAATAATATAGAGAAAAAGTAAGAATAAAAGGCACTACATATTAGAAAATAAAACTTGCCAAGTCTGTGTTGAAAGAGAAACTGTGTACTGAATAAAACTGTTTTTTATAATTGTACTACAAAGGAGTACTAATTCATACATTAACATTTTTAATGTATCGATAGACTTCCACAGATGCATTTAGTCTGTTTCATGTACTTATTTTAATATTAATAAGACCATGAGCTTGTGATCCCACAAACATTTGGCAAGATATAATCTCTTTACCATACACACACAATAAGAAGTTTTTTTTTTTTTAGCACAAAAGCATTACTTTATTTATTTATTCATTTATTTTTACCTTTTGAAAATATTAGTTACAGTTTATTAAATTTGTATCTCAGCTGTAGCCTGGTCCCGCATTCCTTCCCAATCCTCCCTCATCTCTTCCCTGTCCCTTTCCAAGTCCATAGATAGGGGAGGTCTCCTCCCCTTCCATCTGACCCTA
The DNA here is from genome assembly GCF_907164565.1 of Psammomys obesus. Lineage (NCBI taxonomy): Eukaryota > Metazoa > Chordata > Mammalia > Rodentia > Muridae > Psammomys > Psammomys obesus. The sequence continues at coordinate 319,901 of NW_026594428.1, read as the reverse complement.
ACTTATCAGGTTTCTTCAGGATTGGGTGCAATACCCACATCCGTGGCCTAGCAAGGCTGCTTTTCCCTCTGTGGTGGTGATGGGGGTGGTGAAGGTCAAAGAGCCAGCCATTGAGATCATCTCAGAAATATTCCTGTTCCCATTATTAGGGTACACACTTGGATACAGAGCTACCATGGGCTACATCTGAGCAGGGGTTCTAGGTTATATCCATACATGGCCCTTAGTTGGAGATACATTCTCACAGAAGACCCCTGTTCCCAGATATATTTGGGCCTTGTGGAGCTCCTGTTCTCCCCAGGTCATACTAACTCCCCTTTTTTCATATGATTCCCTGGACTCTGCTGAACGTTTGGTTATGAGTCTCAGCATCTGCATTGATACACTGCTCTGTAGAGTCTTTCAGAGGCTCCCTATGGTATGCTCCTGTCCTGTTACTTGTTTTCTCCTACTTCCAACGTCCATCCCATTTGTCTTTCTAAGTGAGGATTGATCATCTTACCCTGGGTCATCTTTCTTGTGTATCTTCTTTAATTGTACAGATTTTAATATGTTTATCTTATCTTATAGGTCTAGCACACACTTATAAGTGAGTATATATCATGTGTGTCTTTCAGCTTCTGGGATACCTCACTCAGGATGATCTTTTCTAGATCCCACCATTTGCCTGCAAATTTCATGTTTTCCTTGTTTTTAATTGCTGAGTAGTATTCCACTGTGTAAAAGTACCACAATTTCTATATCCATTCCTCCATTGAGGGACATCTGGGTTGTTTCCAGCTTCTGGCTATTACGAATAAAGCTGCTGCAAACATATTTGAGCAAATGTCCTTGTTGTACACTTGAGCATCTTTTGGATATATGCCTAGGATTGGTATAGCTGAATCTCGAGGAAGCACTATTCCTAGTTGTCTGAGAAGGCACAAGATTGATTTCCAAAGTGATTGTACAAGTTTACATTCCCACCAGCAATGGAGGAGGCTTCCCCTTTCTCCACAATCTCTCCAGCATGTGTTTTTACTTGAGTTTTTGATCTTAGTCAGTTTGATGGGTATGAGGTGAAATCTCAGGTTCATTTTGATTTACATCTATCTGTTGGCTAAGGTCATTGAGCATATCTTTAAGTGTTTCTCTGCCATTCTATATTCCACTATAGAGAATTCTCTGTTTATCTCTGTACCCCATTTTTTTAATTGGATAATTGGATTGCTTCATTTATTGCTTTTTAACATCTTTAGTTCATTGTATATTCTGGATGTCAGCCCTCTGTCATATATTGGGTTGATGAAGGTACTTTCTCAGTTAATAGGCTGTCGTTTTGTTCTGACGACAGTGTCTTTTGCTTTACAGAAGCTTTTCATTTTCATGAGGTCCCATTTACTGATTCTTGCTCTTAGAGCCTATGCTGTTGGTATTCTGTTCGGGAATTGGAATTGGAATTCTGTTCTTGAGTCAATGAGTTCTAGACGCTTCCCCAGTTTTTCTTCCTACCAATTTAGTGTATCTGCTTTTATGTTGAAATCTTTGATCCACTTGGACTTCAGTTTTGTGCAGGGTGATAAATATGGATTTCTTTTCTTTTCTTTTCTTTTTTTTTTTTGCATGTAGACATCCAGTTGGACCAGCACCATTTGTTGAAGAAGCTCTCTTTTTTTCATTGAATGGTTTTGGCTTCTTTGTTAAAAATTTATTCCTAGGTGTATGGGTTTATTTCTGGATCTTCTATTCAGTTTCATTGATATGCCTTTCTGTTTCTATGCTAATACCATGCATTTTTATTACTATTTTGTAGTACAGCTTGTACTATTTGTAGTATAGGGATGGAGATACTGCCAGATGATCTGTTGTTCTACAGGATCATTTTGGAAATTCTGTTTGTTTGGGTTTGTTGTTGTTTCTTTCTCCATGTGAAGTTGAGAAATTTTCTTTCAAGGTCTGTAAGAATTGTGGTGGTACTTAGGTGGGAACTTAATTGAATCTATACATTGCTTTTGGCAGAATGGCCATTTTCACTATTTTAATCCTATAGATCCAAGAGCACGGGAGATCTTTCCATCTTCTGATATTTTCTTCAATTTCTTTCTTAAGAGACTTGAAGTTTTTTTTCAAACAGGTCTTTCACTTGCATGGTTAGAGTCACCCCAAGGTACATTATGTTATTAGTGGCTATTGTGAAGGGTATTGTTTCCCTGATTTCTTTCTTGGCCCTTTTGTCTTGGGTATACAGGAGGGCTTCTGATTTTTTTGAGTTAATTTTGAATCCATCCACTTTGCCGAAGGTGTTTATCAGTTCAAGGAGTTCTCTGGTTGATTTTTGGGGTCACTCATGTACACTATCATATCATCTGCGAAAAGTGATACTTTGACTTCTTCCTTCCTGATTTGTGTCCCTTTCATCTCCTCTAGTTGTCTTATTGCTTTAGCTAGGACTTCAAGTACGATATTGAAGAGATATGGAGAGAGTGGGCAGCCTTGTCTTGTCCCTGATTCCACTGGGATTGATTTAAGTTTCTCTCTGTTGAGTTTGGTGTGGGCTATATGGTTGCTGTATATTGCCTTTATTATGTTTAGGTATGTACCTTGTATCCCTGATCTCTCCAAGACTTTAAACATGAATGGATATTGGATTTTGTCAAATCCTTTTTGGTAACTAAGGAGATGATCATGTGGTTTTTCTCCTTCAGTTTGTTTATATGGTGGATTACATTGATGCTTTTCCATATGTTGAAACACCCTTGCATGCCTGAAATAAAACATACTTGGTCATGGTAAGTGATATCTTTGATGTGTTCTTGGATTTGGTTTGCAAGGATTTTATTCAGTATTTTTGCATCAATGTTCATAAGAGAGATAGGTCTGAAGTTCTCTTTTTATGTTGGGTCTTTGTGTGGTTTAGGTGTCAAGGTGACTGTGGCTTAATAGAATGAGTTTGGTAATATTCCTTCAGTTTCTATTTTGTGGAATAGTTTGGAGAGAATTGGAGTTAGCACTTCTTTGAAGGTCTGGTAGAATTCTGCACTGAAACCATCTGGCCCAGGGT
>NW_026594428.1:236074-316851 GCF_907164565.1 Psammomys obesus | reverse complement strand
GCTTCTATTTCCTTGGGGGATATAGGACTATTCAATCTTTCTAACTGGTCTTGACTTAAATTTGGTAGATGAAATCTATCAAGAAAATTGGCCATTTGTTTTAGATTTTCAAATTATTTGGCATATGTCCTTTTGTAATAAGACCTAATGATTTTATGGATTTCCTCGGTGTCTGTAGTTATGTCCCCCTTTTCGTTTCGGATTTTGCTGATTTAGATAGTTTCTATCTGCCTTTTAATGAGTTTGGCTAAGGGCTTGTCTATCTTGTTGATTTTCTCAAAGAACCAGCACTTAGTTTGATTGATTCTTTGAATAGTTTTATTTGTTTCTACTTGGTTGATTTCAGCTCCGAGTTTGATTGTTTCTAGCCTCTGCTACTCTTGGATGTATCTGCTTCTTCATTTTCTAGGGCTTTCATTTGGGCCTTTAATTTGCTTGTATAAGATGTTACAAATTTCTTTTTGAAGGCACTTAGTGCTCTGAATTTTCCTCTGAACACCGCTTTCATTGTGTCCCATAAATTTGGGTATGTTGTGCCTTCATTTTCATTGAATTCTACGAAGTCTTTAATTTCTGTCTTTATTTCTTCCTAACCCAGCTGTCATTGCATAGCAAGTTGTTCACTTTCCATGTGCGTGTAGGCTTTTTACTATTTCCATTGTTGTTGAGGTCTAGCTTTAGTCCATGGTGTTCAGACTATAGAGGGAATTTTTTCAATCTTCTTGTATCTGTTGAGGCTTGCTTTGTGACCAGCTATATGGTTTATTTTGGAGAAGGTTCCAAGAGGTGCTAAAAAGAAAGTACACTCTTTTGAATTTGGGTAAAAGTTCTGTAAACATCTTTTAGGTCCATTTGAATTAAGGCCTCTGTAAATTGCATTTATTTCCCTATTTGGCTTTTGTCTAGATGACCTGTCCCTTGATGAGTGTGGAGCGTTGAAGTCTCCCACTATTAAGGTGTTGGGATCAATGTGTGATTTAAGCTTTAATAATGTTTCATTTATGAGTGTAGGTACTTTTGTAGTTGGGGCATAGATATTCAGAATTTTGATGTCCTCTTGATGGATTTTTCCTTTGATGAGAATGTAGTGCCTCTCCTCATCTTTTTGATTTATTTTGGTTGAAAGTCTATTTTATTAGATATTAGGATAGCTACGTCAGCTTGTTTTCTGGGTCCATTTGCTTGAAAAACATTTTCCAGCCCTTTACTCTGAGGTAGTATTTATCTTCTTTGCAGAGGTGTGTTTCCTGGATGCAGCAGACTGTTAAATCCTGTTTCTGCACCCAATATGTCAGTCTGTGTTTTTTTATTGGAAAGTTGAGTCCATTGATATTGATAGATAATAGTGACCAATGAATGTTTTTTTTCTTTTATTGTGGAGTTGGTGGTCTTACTGTGATTCATTGCTTCTTTTCTTTTAATTTTTTCTGGGAAATTATCTGTATCCTATGTTTTCTTGGGTATTGTTATTTTTGTTGGTTTACAATTTTCCTTTTAGTATCTTCTTTAGGGCTGGGTGCTTTGTAGATATTGCTTAAATTTAGTTTTGTCATGGATTATTTTGTTTTCTCCATGTCTGTTGATTGAAAGCTTTGTAGGCAATAGTATTCTAGGTTGGCATCTGTGGTCCCTTAAAGTCTGCATGACATCTGCCCAGGCCCTTCTGGCTTTCACAGTTTCTATTGAGAAATCTGGTTTGATTGGTATAGGTCTACCTTTATATGTTACTTGGTCTTCTTCCCTTGCTGCTTTTAATATCTTTTCTTTATTCTATATATTTAGTCTTCGACATTGATGGGACGTGAGAATTTTCTTTTCTGGTCCAGTGTGTTTGGTGTTCTGCAGGTCTCATGTATGTTTATGGACATCTCTTTCTTTAAGTTGGGAAAATTTTCTTCTATGATTTTCTTGAAAATATTTTCTAGACCTTGGAATCGGGAAGAAATATTTTCTTTTTCATTAATTCCTATTCTTAGATTTTGTATTTTTATGGTGTCCTTGATTTCTTGGATATTTTGTGTTTGGGACTTATCTGATTTTACTTTTTCTTTGAGAGAAGTATCAATTTCTGCAAATGTATCTTCAGCACCAGAGATTCTCTCTTCCATCTCTTGTATTCTATTGGTGATGCTTACCTTTGTGTTTCCTGATCTTTTCTCTAAGTTCTCCAGCTCCTTGTTTTTATCAGTTTGTGTTTTATTTATTTATTCTAATTCTGATTTTATGCTTTACACCGTTTCCTTCAGCTGTTTGAATGTGGCTTCCTGTCTCTGTATGATGGCCTCAATTTTTTTTTGTTTGCTTGTTTCATTTCTATATGCCCCTAATTTTGTCTCTACTGTGTCTCTATTTGTTTGACTATATTTGCCTGTGGTTTTTTTTTTTTGTTTGTTTGTTTGTTTGTTTGTTTTTTAAGAGCTTTCTTCACTTTCTCTTCCTGTGTTTTCATTGTATGGCTATTTCTCTGAGAGATATGTTTGTTTCATCTTTATGTGCCTAATAACTGGATAAGCATAGCTTTAAAGCCATTTTCCTGTGTTTCCGATGAATTGGAGTATCCCTTGATTTTGAGGGTTGCTGGTGAAGCCAAAATACCTAGATTTTTGTTGGAGGTGTTCTTTCGCTGACCTCTGGCCATTTGCTTATCCATAGCCTTCACTGTTTGTTCTTCGATTCTGCAGTTCAGACTGGTACCTTCTTTCTCTGGTGTCTGGAGAATAATTCAGGAAGATGAAAGACATCCAGTTGTTTCAGTGTGTGCTTTGGTGGTTCAGCTGTGCCTGTGGGAGGAAAGTCCATAGGCACACCAGGACAAGGATGTGTGTGTGTTGTGCGTGGAAGTGTGTCTTGAGGGATAGGGTGCTAGTGAATGTAGAACCCTTGAGTGTGTAGGAGGGGAACTGCCTTGCAGACATAGACATTGTTGCATGTGCTGAATGTGTAGCAGACTCTGGTGATAATCACAGGCACAATTTCCTTATGTAAATTCCCTGAATACCTCAGTGGCCTACTCGCATTTGGCTCTGTCAGAGCTCCAGGCATTTTTTGCCTGAATTCCTCTGGTGGACCCACAAAGCAGGGGCTTTCTTGTCCCAAGAGTCCCTCTGTTTCCCACGGTGGGTGTGTGGATGGGAGGGATATGATGTCTGGCTGCTAGCCCTGGATCTGGGGCTCTGCAGGCACTGAGATTGTACTCACTCTCAAGCAGGTCACATCAGCAAGGACCTGGCTACCCCAGCTCTCTACTCTCAGGTTTGAACCCTGAGTCATATGCTGGAGGACTGATGAGCTCTGCCAGCTCAATGGTGCTGTAACCCCTGAACTATGGAGTCCAGCTGTAGCCACAGCCTGGGAGGCTGGACCAGAGCCTTTTGAGAAGTCCTGGGGAGCTACCACAGTAGTCCATAGATCTAGGTGGCCCAGTGCCTGCTGCACCTGGTTTGTTTGGTGGGTCTGATAGATTTTGGTGGCTGTACAGCTGGCTCTCTGCCACTGAGGGGTTGGGAAGGCCTTACAGTCACTTGCTGAGAAGCCCTGCAGAGTTGGTAGGGCTGCTCATCTCTGTGTGCAGGCTCTGCTAATGATGTGTGAGGCCCAGAAAGGGGGAGTATAAGGGGATCAAAAGATCGTTTCTCTCCTTCCACAAAGAAGTCTGTGGGTGACCTGAATCTAAAGGTCTCAACGCATGTGATGTTCCCTCTTGTTCAGAAAGCCTCACTGTCGATTTTCTGGCTTTAGCTGTCCCTCCACTCACTAATTCCAGAGTTTCAGATCCTGTCTTTCAGAAACTCTAAGCGCTGGTCACCGCCATCTTGGATCTCCCAACCAGAAGATTTTAAAGGGTTTTTTGAAATAAAAAGTTTATTTTTATTTATTTTTGTGTGTTGGAGGTGGGCTACACACAGTAATGGAAATTAGGAAGCCAAGGGACAGCTTTCTGTGGTCAGTTTCCTTTTCTACTTGGTGGTGTCTGGGGATCCCTGCAAGACTGTTAGGAGTGCTGGCAACTATCTCTCATATTTTTGGTTGTCAGCCTAGTCTTTAATGGCTTTAATAGTCTCCATCCCAATGGTAAATATCCCTAACTCTGAGCTTTCCAGTTGGTTCATTAGTTTTTCTTTTTATCTTTTTTCCTTCCTTATTTTTATATATTTTAAAATATATTTTGGCAATTTAAAAATGTATTCTTGCTTTTTTGTTACTTTTACAGTTAAATGTATATATATATATATATATATATATATACACACACACACACACACATATATATATATATGCATTCAGTGTTATGCTTGCATAAAATGAATCCCATTAATTTATTTTTTCTCTGTTTTTATCATTTTGGAAAAATCATGAATTCTTCACAAATGCAAATTACAAACTGTTCACAATTAGGAATAGTGCTTCCTCAAGATCCAGCTATACCACTCCTAGGCATATATGTAAAATATGCTCAAGTACACAACAAGGACATTTTTTCAACCATGTTCATAGCAGCTTTATTTGTAATAGCCAGAACCTGGAAACAACCCAGATGTCCCTCAACAAAGGAATGGATAGAGAAATTGTGGTACTTTTACACAATGGAATACGACTCAGCAATTAAAAAAAAGAAATCATGAAATTTGCAGGCAAATGGTGGAACCTAGAAAAGATCTCCTGAGTGAGGTATCCCAGAAGCAGAAAGACACTTATGGTATATACTCACTTATAAGTGGATACTAGACCTATAAGATTGGATAAGCATACTAAAATCTATACACCTAAAGAAGCTAAATAAGAAGGAGGACCCGGGGTCAGATGATCAATCCTCACTTAGAAAGACAAATGGGATGGACTTTTGAAGTAGGAGAAAACAAGTAACAGGATAAGAGCCTACCACAGAGGGGCTCTGAAAGACTTTATCTAGCAGTGTATCAAAACAGATGTTGGGACTCATAACCAAACCTTCGGCAGAGTGCAGGGAATCATATGAAAGAAGGGGGAGTTAGTATGACCTGGGGAGGACAGGAGCTCCACAAGGACTAAATATATCTGGGAACAGTAGTCTTTTCTGAGACTGATTCTCCAACCAAGGACCACACATGGATATAACCTAGAATCCCTTCTCAGATGTAGCACATGGCAGCTCAGTATCCAAGTGGGTTTCCTAATAAAGGGAACAGGAACTGTCTCTGAAATGAACTCAATGGCTGGCTCTTTGACCTCCCCCTACCTCCGAGGGAGAAGCATCTTTGCTCGACCACAGAGGTGGACATTGCAGCCAGTCCAGATGAGACCTGATAAACTAGGGTCAGATGGAAGTGGAGGAGGACCTCCCCTATCAGTGGACTTAGAGGAGGGCAGGGTAAGGTTGAGGAAGGGAGGGTAGTATTGGATGGGAATAAGGGAGGGGGCTACAGCTGGGTTAAAAGTTAAATAAACTGTAATATGAAAATTAATTAATTAAAATTAATTAATTAATTTTAATTAATTAAAAATTAATTAATTAAAAAATTAATATGAAAATAAAAATTTAATGAAAAATAAAAATAAAAATATATCAACATAATTAGTAATAGGACTATTGAATTTCTTTAATATTATTGTAGTTACCGTAAGTTATATAAATATTTTCTAGATAGATCACTGCATATATATTAAATAAAACAATATGTAGCATATATAATAACTCACATACTCCTACACTTATTAATTTAAATGCTATTTTTTAATAGAAATCAAGGTGAAGAGACTAGAAAAATAGTTTAAAATAAATGACTGGATCAAACATGTTTAAGAGATTTTTTTTCTGAATTTATTTGATTATTCTTTTTTAATTTTTTTATTAATTATACTTTATTGACTTTGTATCCTCCCATAAGCCTCTCCCTCCTCCCCTCCCAGTCCCACCTACCCTCCCCCTTCTTCACTCATGCCCCTCCCCAAGTCCACTGATAGGGGAGGTCCTCCTCTCCTTCCTTCTGATCTTATTCTATCAGATCTGATCAGGAGTGGCTGCACTGTCATCTTCTGTGGCCTGGTAAGCCTGCTCCCTCCTCAGGGGGAGGTGATCAAAGAGCAGGCCAATCAGATTATGTCAGAGACAGTCCCTCTTCCCATTACTATGTAACCCACTTGGACACTGAACTGCCATGGGTTACATCGGTGCAGGGGTTCTAGGTTATCTCCATGCATGGTACTTGGTTGGAGTATGAGTCTCTGGGAAGACCCCTGTGTTCAATTTTCTGGTTCTGTTGCTCTCCTTGTGGAGTTCCTGTCCTCTCCAGATCTTACTATTTCCCACTTCTTACATAAGATTCCATGGATACCGCCCAACATTTGGCCATGAATCTCAGTGTCTGCTTTGATAGTCTGCAGGGCAGAACATTTCAGAGGCCCTTTGTGGCAAATTCCTAGCTTGTTTCTTGTTTTCTTCTTCTGATGTCCTTCCTCTTTGCCTTTCAGAATGGGGATTGAACATTTTATTCAGGGTCCTCTCTCTTGATTAGTTTCTTTAGATGTACAGATTTTAGTAGGTTTATCCTATATTACATGCCTATATGAGTGAGTATATACCATGTGTGTCTTTCTGCTTCTGGGACAGCTCACTCAGGATGATCCTTTCCAGGTCCTACAATTTACCTGCAAATTTCATGATTTCCTTATTTTTCATTGCTGAGTAATATTCCATTGTGTAGATGTACCACAATTTCTGCATCCATTCTTCAGTTGAGGGGAATCTGGGTTGTTTCCAGCTTCTGGCTATTACAAATAAAGCTGCTACAAACATGGTTGAACAAATGTTCTTATTGTGTACTTGAGCCTCTTTTGGATATGTGCCTAGGAGTGTTATGGCTGGATCTTGAGGAAGTGCTATTCCTAGTTGTCCGAGAAATTGCCAGATTGATTTCCAGAGTGATTGTACGAGTTTGCATTCCTACCAGCAGTGGAGGAGGGTTCTGTTTTCTCAACAGCCTCTCCAGCATGTGTTGTCACTTGAGTTTTTCTTTTTGGTCATTCTGATGGGTTTAAAGTGAAATCTCAGAGTCGTTTTGATTTGCATTTCTCTAATGGCTAAGAAACAGTTGAAATCTGTGATTACTCATACTAAGAACAGAGAAAGAATGAAATCATAAGTGAGGTGAGATAACAGTAAAATATATAAGAAATAAAGAATAGAATAAACGAGAAGGTCAAGAATATAAGAGTTTAGTAATTGAATTAAGATAAAAACTGATATTGCAAAAACTCCCAACTTAAGTGATCTCAAAAGTCACTATTTAGTATGTTAAAGAATAACAGAAATCAGATGTCAACTTTATATTACCTTTATTAAAATGTTATGAACTTATTTCTAGATAAAATAGATACATGAAATTCTTCTGTGAATTAATATATCCAGAATAGTTAAGATACACTATCTGGCCTCAAATATTTTCTGTGATACTCTGAAAAGTGAAGGACAATACTCATTTATTTTATGAGTAAATGTTATTTTTAGGGAAGAAGAAGGAGATAATAAGACCTGGAGGGGACAGGAATTCCACAAGGAGAACAATAGAGCCAAAAATCCTGGGCTCAGGGTGGCCTGCAAAGACTGATATTCCAACCAAGGACAACACATGGAGAAGACCTAAAATCGCTGTTCAAATGAAGCCCTTTGGCTGCTCACTTTCATCGTGGGTTCCCTAGTAAGGGGTATAGGGGCTGTCTCTGACATGAACTCAATGGCCATCTCTTTGATCACCTCCCCCTGAGGAGTACAGCCTTGCCAGGTGATGCAGTTAGCCTTGATGATACCTGATAAGCTAGGGTCAGATAGAAAGAGAGGTCCCCCCCTATCAGGGAATTGAGAAAAGGGAATAGGAGGAGAAGAGGGAGGGTGGGAAGGACTGAGAGGAGACAAGGGAGGGGACTGCAGTGGGGATACACAATGCATAAATTGCAATAAATAAGTAAATAAATAAAAAATAAAATTTAAAAAGTTTTCATTTGCATTTCCCTGATGGCTAATGAGGTTGAGCATTTCTTTCAATGTTACTCTGCCATTCGATATTCCTCTGCAGAGAATTCTCTGTTTAGCTCTGTACCCCATTTTTAAATTGTATTACTTGATTTTTTGCTGTTTAACTTCTTTAGTTTTTTTTTTTTATTATTATACTAGATATTAGCCCTTTGTCAGATGTAGGGTTGGTGAAGGTCCTTTCCCAACATGTAGGCCTTGTTCTGAGGACAGTGTACTTTACAGAGCTTTTCGTTTCATGAGGTCCCATTTATTGATTGTTGCTCTTATAGCCTGTGCTGTTGGTGTTCTGTTCAGGAAGTTGTCTCCTGTGCCAATGAATTCAAGGCTCTTTCCCACTTTTACTTCTAAGCAGTTTAGTGGGTCTGGTTTTATGTTCAGGTCTTTGATCCACTTGGACTTTAGTTTTGTGCAAGGTGATAAGTATGGATCTATTTTCATTTTCTTACATGTAGACCCTAAGATTTCACCTTACACCCATCAGAATGGGTAGGATCAAAAACTCAAGAGACAACACATGCTGGAGAGGTTGTAGAGAAAGGGGAACCCTCCTCCACTGCTGGTGGCAATGTAAACTCATACAGCCACTCTGGAAAGCAATCTGGCGCTTTCTCAGACAACTAGGAATAGCGCTTCCTCAAGATCCAGTTATACCACTCCTAGGCATATATCCAAAAGTTTCTCAAGTACACCATGAGGACATTTGCTCAACCATGTTTGTAGCAGCCTTATTTGTAATAGCCAGAAAGTGGAAGCAGCCCAGATGCCCCTCAACTGAAGAATGGATGCACAAACTGTGGTATAACTACACAATGGAATATTACTCAGCAATAAAAAACAAGGAAATCATGAAATTTGCAGGTAAATGGTAGGGCCTGTTAAGGATCCTGAGTGAGCTACCCCAGAGGCAGAAAGACGCACATGCTATATACTCACTCATACAGACATATAATATGGGATAAACCTACTAAAATCTGTACACCTAAAGAAACTAATCAAGAATGAAGACTTTTGTTAAAATGCTCAATTCCTATCCAGAAAGGCAAAAAGGCTGGACATCATAAGAAGGAGAAAAGAGGGAACAAGTCAGGAGCTTGACACAGAAGACCTCTGAAAAGCTCTGCCCTGAAAACTATCAATGCAGATGCTGAGACTTATGGGCAACCTTTGGGCAAAGTGCAGGGAATCTTATGAAAGAAGTGGGAAACAATAAGATCTGGAGAGTACAGGAACTCCACAAGGAGAGCAACAGAACCAAAAAATCTGAGCACAGGGGTCTTTCCTGAGACTGATACTCCGACCAAGGACTATGCATGGAGATAACCTAAAACCCCTGCACAGATGTAGCCCATGGCAGTTCAGTATCCAAGTGTGTTCCATTGTAATAGGAACAGGGACTGTCTCTGACATGAACTGATTGGCTTGCTCTTTAATTACCTCCCCCTGAGGGGGAAGCAGCATTACCAGGCCACAGAAGAAGACAATGCAGCCACTCCTGATGATACCTAATTGACTATGCTTAGAAGGAAGGAAAAGAAGACCTCTCCTATTAGTGGACTTGGGGAGGGGTATGCATGCAGAGGGTGGAGGAAGGGAGGGATTGGGATGGGAGGAGGGAGGGAACCACAGGGGGCATACAAAGTGAATAAAGTGTAATTAATAAAGAAAAAAATAAGCTTAAAAAAAGAAAAAAAATTAAAAAGTTAACTGAAAAAAATGTATATTTTGGAGGTAAGAAAGGGAGATACTGTTAAAACAGCACCTATCTTCTAGTTACATATGATACATAATTTTGGAAAGTTGTTGTAAAATATGTTGATGGTAGGTAAAAGAAACATACTGAAAGAACTGCTAATAAAATTGTTCTTAAGAGTTCACACAAAGACAAAATATGTAAACGGAGGATTGAAAATGCTACCTTATATGTGAGTAATAATGTTTTATTTATCAAAATATTAAGTTGTATATCTGTCTTGAAGTTTCTATTGCTCTAATAAAATACCATGAACAAAAGCAACTTAGGAAGGTGAGAGACCAAAAGATAAATTAGCAGCTATTATTAAGACCTAAAGTAGGTACTGTAAAGAAGTCTAGTAATGCCCTGAGGGGAAGAGCCACCTCACTGCATTCTTTCCCCACCCACTAGAGATACAGTTGCTAGGAAACTGGACCATTCCCCTAGGGAGGAACACCTGGTCATTAATGGTCTGGGAACCTTCCTATAGCCAATCGATTCAAAATGTAGCATTTTGACCAATAGATGCTTGCCAGGCAGAAATTGCCCCTGCCTTGGGTTTGCTGGGAGGGACCAGAATCTTTAAATCACCCCACTAACCTGGGTGCAGCGCTCTTGGCTCCCAACTCTTCGGTGGTGGGTGTGTGGACCCAAGCTGCAGCTTGTAATTTACAATAAAAAGAACCTCATGTATTTATAGCGGAGTCTGTTTATTCCTTGTCTTTTGGGGTTTGTGAACTGGGCAGAACATAGAAAAGAATTCATTTCAATTTACAGCTTGTAGTTCATAATAGAGAAAATTCAGGGAAGGTACCTGGGATAGCAACTTTTGAGAAAACATGGAAGAGTGATACTTACTGTCTTGATCTTCATAGCTTCCTCAGCCTTCCTTCTAATAACACCCAGAATCACTAGCAATGGGAAGCATGAAAAGATACCTCCCACATCAATCAAGTAACAAGAAAATGTACAACATCTTTGTTCATAGGACAGTCTGGTGGAGAATTATCTCAGTTGAGGTTCCCTATCTCCAAATTACTATACTTTGTTTCAAATTGACATAAAATATGCCTGTATAACCCCTGGAAAGTACGCAATTTCCTAAGCCAATAAATCTTCAATACAACTGTAGAAAAAGAATAGGCAATGGTGTAGTCAAGTGGATTTCATTGTAGTGGAAATAAATGACAGACCCACAGAGATAAGAGAAGGCCAGTATTCTTCAATGCTTATGTAGTCCACTAGAGCTGCTAATGAGTCTTGAATCTTGCTTAGAGAGCACTTTCTTTGGACAATAGTCACTGTCTTTTGGGCTGTCCTTGTCTTAAATATATCGACCTGATAAATTACCTCTGCTTAAGCCCTCAAAGATTTTATTATAGTCCCCATAATACTTACCTTATGACATATACCGTATACAGTCATCACCTCCATTAAAGTTAGCATGGTATCTTCAAGTGCCTAAGACATCACTCAAAATGAAGAGGAAGTAACTCATATAGTTTTTTGTTAAAGTAATGAATGTGAACTAAAAAAGGAAAGATATTTTTAAAAATACATATTAAATAGGCTTATGCTGAGGTAAAGGATTAAGGACAGAATTGTAGTGGCAATGAAAAGTCTAATTACATTATTTATATTATACCTAAAGTTATTATGAAAAAAAGAAAAAAAATGCAGAAAGCTGTTCAATAGCTGTAAATTTCAACAAGTTCAAAAGTAAATGTGAGCACAGTTCAGCCAAAAAGTTAAATATTAATAGCAAATCTGGAGTTGTTAGATTCACTGATTGAAGTTGAGGTACTCAGCTGAAGTTTACAAAAGTAAATGAAAGAGATATAATGGAAGTCTAAAATTATGCCCCAGAGTAATTTAGTAATATATGTATTATATATTACTAAATATATATAAATATATATTATATTTAGTAATATATATACACACTAAATTGTATTTATAATTATATATATTATATAATTATATATTACTAAGTTATATATATATATATATATATATACACACATATATAGAGAGAGAGATGTTAATACCCTTGATAAAGTCGAGTTTTCAATCTTAACCTAAGGCTTTGAAAAATTATATATGCATATATCAATCATAAAGATTTCATGATTAAATTCTCTGGAACTGCTATTTACAGTCATTGTAACTTACACCTATTCTCCTTCCTAAAATTACACAAAGTCACATAAAAATTCTTCTATCAATACATTTATTTTTCTTTATTTTTATATCAAGAGTCAGGAATAATACCTACTATGTGTTTGAACCTAGGAAGTATAACATTTCTAGAACTTAGGTCACATAATAAGCTGGAAAGAATATAGGTGCCTACCATTGGGTTGGAGAAATGGCTCAGCTGTTAAAAGCTAGGCCCACAACCACCTTTCCATCTCAAACCAATTTAAGTCATGGGAGGCTTTTGAGCAGAAGAAAGACCTGACTACATCATATGATAAGCATGGTCTTCTGCTTTAACCTCAGACACAATTTTACTCTCTTTAGTTTATTTCTGTGGTAGATGTCTGATAATATTTAAAAGTCTTTGTTTACTATTGAAAATTATGCTGATTTAATGTCACTAAAAAACTACATGTGGCAGATTCTGCCAATGATCAAGGGAAGACACACACTGTCTTCCAGAGAGTTTACAAGAAAATGGGGGTGGTTTTAATTGTTACAATAGCTACACTGTGTTTAGTGGTAAAACTCATCTTGACTTCAGTGTCCAGGATCCAAGTCTTTAGCCACGTTACTCACTTGGCTTCCAGTTTGGATGGTACTATGTGAACATCAGCACATATTTCTCATGTGTCACTGGATTTACTGTACTGATTACGCCACAGATAATCCATGTGTTAAGAAACAGTCATCCCAGAAAAAGATACCCAAAAGATGCTCTACCATACAGTAAGGACATTTGCTCAACTATGTTAATAGTAACTTTATTCATAATTGCCAGACTCTGGAAATGACCTAGATGTCCCTCAACTGAAGAATGGATAAGAAATTATCTCCAGGTCTTTCTATTTCCCACTTCTTCCATAAGATTCCTTGTGCTCCTCTGGAAATCTATCTGGCGCTTTCTAAGACAATTAGGAATCGTGCTTCCTCAAGACCCAGCTATACCACTGCTAGGTATATACCCAAAGTTTGCTCAAGTACACAAAAGGGATATTTGCTCAACCATGTTTATAGCAGCTTTATTTGTAATAGCCAGAACCTGGAAACAACCCAGATGTCCATCAATGGAGGAATACGTACAGAAATTGTGGTATTTTTACACAATGGAATACTACTCAGCAATCAAAAAGGAGGAAATCATGAAATTTGCAGGCAAATGGTGGGATCTAGAAAAAATCATCCTGAGTGAAATATCCCAGAAGGAGAAAGACAAACACGGTATATACTCACTTATATAGACCTAGAAGATATGATAAACATAATGAAATCTATACACCTAAAAAAGATAATCAAGAGAGCGGACATGGGGTAAGATTATCAATCCTCGTTTTGAAAGACAGATGGGATGCACATTGATCATTGACAGGAGTCTACTGAGCGCATTTGAAAGACTCTAACTAGCAGTGTTTTCAAAGCAAATTCTCAGGACCAAACCTTTGGCAGAGTACAGGGAATCATAAGAAAGAAGGGGAGTTAGTCTGATGAGGAAAGGATAGGAGCTCCACAAGGACCAAAGATATCTGGGCACAGGGTCTTTTCTGAGACTGACATACAACCAAGGACCATGTATGAATGTAACCTAGAACCTCTGTTCAGATGTAGCCTGTGGTAGCTCAGTAACCAATTGGTTTCCCATAGTGAGGGCAACAAGGACTATTTCTAACAGGAACTCAATGACTGGCTCTTTCACCTCCCCACCCCCCAAGGGAGGAGCAGTCCTGTTAGGCCACAGAGGAGAGCTTTGCAGCCAGTCCTGAGGATACCTGATAAAACAGGATCAGATGAATGGGGAGGAGGTCCCCCCTATCAGTGGACTTGGCAAGGGGCACAGTGGAGATGAGGGAGGGAGGGAGGGACTGGGAGGGAATGAGGGATCGGGACATGGCTGGGATACAGAGTTAATAAAATGTAACTGATAAGAAAAAAATAAAATTAAAAAAAAAAGATTCCCTGTGCTCAGCCCAAAGATGGGCTATGAGTCTCAGCATCTGCTTTGATTCCATGCTGGGTAGAGTCTTTCAGAAACCCTCAGTGGTAGTCTCCTGTCCTATTATTACCAGTCTTCTCCCACTTCCAATGTCTGTTCCTTTTGCCCATCTGAATGAGAATTAATCATCTTCTCTGGGGTGCTTTGTGTTTAGCTTCTTTAGGACTATTGATGTTCATATGTTTATCCTATGTTATATGTCTATTATCCACTTACAAGTGACTATATACCATGTGTGTCTTTCTGCTTCTGGGTTACTTCACTCATGATGATCTTTT
Organism: Psammomys obesus; assembly: GCF_907164565.1. Classification (NCBI taxonomy): domain Eukaryota; kingdom Metazoa; phylum Chordata; class Mammalia; order Rodentia; family Muridae; genus Psammomys; species Psammomys obesus. Next base: position 302,644 of record NW_026594428.1, on the reverse strand, counting down.
CTAGTTCTCACCATTTGCCTGCAAATTTCATGATTTACTTGTTTTTAATTGATGAGTAGTGTTTCATTGTGTAAATGTACCACAGTTTCTATATCTATTCCTTGGTTGAGGAACATTTATGTTGTTTCCAGACTCTGGCTATTATGAATAAAGCTGCTATGAACATAGTTGATTAATTGTCCTTGTTGTATGGTTGAACATCTTTTGGATACATGCTTTGGAGTGGATCTAGAAGTAGAACTATTCTTAATTTCTGAGAAAGAGCCAGACTGGTTCCCAAAGTGGTTGTACAAGTTTACATTCCCACCAGCAATGGAGGAAGGTTCCATTTCCCCACACTGTCTCCAGCATGTGTTGTCACTGGAGTTTTTGACCTTAGCCATTCTAATTGGTGTAAGGTGGAATCTCAGGGACATTTTGATTTGCATTTCCCTGATGAATAAGTATGTCCAGCGTTTCCTTAAGGAGTTCTCCACCATTCAATATTCTTCTGTTGAGAATTCTCTATTAAGCTCTGTATTCATTTTTTAACTGGATTACTTGGTTTGTTGCTGTTTAACTTCTTGATTTCTTTATATATTCTGGATATTAGCCATCTGTCAGAAGTAGGGATGGTGAAGATCCTTTTTTAGTATAGGCTATCTTTTTGTTCTGTTGATCTGTTGTTCAATGCAAGTACCATGAAGTTCTTTGTTTTCTTTTTTATTATTTATTTTAATTTTTATTAATTAGTTTATTCACTTTTTATCCACCCTGTACCTCCCTCCCTCCTCCCCTCCAAATCTCACCTTCTCTCCCTCTTCCCAACCTTTGCTCTTTCCCAAGTCCACTGATAAGGGAGATCCTCCTCTTCTTCCTTCTGATCCTAGTCTATCAGGCCTCATCATGAGTGGCTGCCTTGTCTTCTTCTGTGGTCTGGTAAGGCTGCTTCCCCTTCGGAGGGGGCCTGATCAAAGAGCAGGCCAATCAGTTCATGTCAGAGACAGTCCCTGTCCCCATTACTATGGAACCTACTGGGACACTGAACTGCCATGGGCTACCTCTGTGCAGGGGTTCCAGGCCATCTCCATGAGTGGTCCTTGGTTGGAGTATCAGTCTCAGGAAAGATCCCTTTGCCAAGACTTTTGGGATCTGTTGCTCTTCTTGTGGAGCTCCTCTCCAGGTCTTACTATCTCCCACTTCTTTCATAAGATTCCCTGTACTCTGCCCAAAGTTTGGCTACTAGTCTCAGCATCTGCCTCTATACCCTGCAGGGTACAGCCTTTCAGAGGCCCTCTGTGGTTGGATCTTGTCCTGTTCCTGTCTTCTCCCTCCTCCAATGTCCATCCTCTTTGATTTTCTGAATGGGGATTGAGAATCTTAGCCAGAGTCCTCCTTCTAAATTAGCTTCCTTAGGTGTATAGATTTTAGTATGTTTATCCTATATTAAATCTCTAATATTGACTTATGAGTGAATATATACCCTGTGTGTCTTTTTGCTTCTGGGATTCCTCAATCAGGATGATCTTTTCTAGTTCCCACCATTTACCCTCTAATTTTCATGATTTCCTTGTTTTTTTATTGCTGAGTAATATTCCATTGTGTAGATGTACCACAATTTCTGTATCCATTCCTCCGTTGATGGACATCTGGGTTGTTTCCAAGTTCTGGCTATTACAAATAAAGCTACTACGAACATGGTTGAACAAATGTCCTTGTTGTGTACTTTAGCATCTTTTGGATATATGCCTAGGAGTGGTATAGCTGGATCTTGAGGAAGCGCTATTCCTAATTGTCTGAGAAAAGCAGCAGATTGATTTCCAAAGTGATTGTACAAGTTTACATTCCCACCAGCAGTGGAGGAGGGTTCCGCTTTCTCCATGTCCTCTCAGCATGTGTTGTCACTTGAGTTATTGATCTTAGCCATTCTGATGGATGTAAAGTGAAATCTCAGTGTCATTTTGATATGCATTTCCCTGATGACTTAGGACGTTGAACATTTCTTTAAGTGTTTTTTGGCCATTCAAAATTCCTCTATTGAGAATTCTCCGTTTAGTTCTGTACATCATTTTTAATTGGATTACTTGATTTGTTGCTGTTTAATTACTTGAGATCTTTATATATACTGGATATTAGCCCTCTGTCAATATAGGGTTGGTGAAGACCCTTTCCCATTCTGTAGCCAGTCTTTTTGTTCTGAAGACAGTGTCCTTCGCTTTACAGAAGCTTTTCAGTTTCATGAGGTCCCATTTGTTGATTGTTGATCTTAGAGCCTATGCTGTTGGTATTCTCTTCAGAAAGTTGTCTCCTGTGCCAATGAGTTCCAGGTTCTTCCCCACTTTTTCTTCTAACAGTTTTAGTGTATCTGATTTTATATTAAGGTCTTTGTTCCACTTGGACTTTAGTTTTGCACTGGGTGATAAGTATGGATGCTTGAATTTTTCTACATGTAGACATTCAGTTAGACCAACACCATTTGTTGAAGATGCTATCTTTTTTCAGTTGTATGGTTTTGGCATCTTTGTCAAAATACTCAACAAAATACTTGCAAACCGAATACAAGAACACATCAATGATATCATCCTCTATGACCATGTAGGTTTCATCCCAGGTATGCAAGGATGGTTCAATATAAGGAAATATTTAGTCTACCATATAAACAAACTGAAAGAATAAAACAACATGATAATCTCCTTAGATGCTGAAACAGCATTTGACAAAATCCAACATCCATTCATGTTTAAAGTATTGGGGAGATCAGGGATACAAGGCACATACTTAAACATAGTAAAGACAATATATAGCAAGCCTATAGTCAACATCAAACTAAATGGAGAGAAACTTAAAGCAATCCCACTGAATCAGGAACAAGGCAAGGCTGCCCACTCTCTCCATATCTCTTCAACATAGTTCTTGAAGTCCTTGCTAGAGCAATAAGACAATTAAAGGAGATACAAATTGGAAAGAAAGAAGTCAAAGTTTCACTATTTGCAAATGATGTGAAAATAAACCTGAGTGATGGCAAAAATCTACCAGGGAACACCTACAGCTGCTAAACATCTTCAGCAAAATGTATAGCTGGATCTTGAGGAAATGCTATATCTATTAACTGAAAACAAAACAATCAGTAGCCCTCCTGTATACAAAAGACAAAAGGGCTGAGAAGGAAATTAGGGAAACAGCACCCTTCCCCATAGCCACAAAAGATATAAAGTACCTTGGTGTCACCCTAACCAAGCAAGTCAAAGACTTTTATGAAAAAAAATTCAAGTCTCTGAAGAAAGAATTAGAAGATATCAGAAGATGGAAAGATCTCCCATGCTCATGGCTTGGCAGGATTAACATAGTAAAAATGGCCATCTTACCAAAAGCAATCTACAGATTCAATGCAATTCCCATAAAATTACAATTCAAAAATTTTCTTGAAAAAAAAATTCTCAACTTCAAATGGAATAACAAGAAACCCATAATTGGTAAAATAATCCTCTACAATAAAAGATCTTCTGGAGGAATCTCTAGCCCTGATCTCAAGCTGTACTATAGAGCAACAGTAATAAAAACTGCATGGTACGGCATAGAAACAGAATGGTAGATCAATGGAATCGGATAGAAGACCCAGAAATAAACCCACATACTCAGGGACACTTGATTTTTGATAAAGATACCAAGAAGTTCTTATTACTGTTGCTCTATCATACACCTTGGGATCCAGGATGGGATACCTCCAGAAGTTCTTTTATTGTACAGGATGGTTTTAGCTACTCTGGGTTTTCCAGATGAATTTGAGAATTTTTCTTTCAATGACTATGAAGAACGTTAATCCTACCAATCCATGAGCATGGAAGATCTTTCCATCTTCTGATATATTCTTTAATTTTTTTTCTTCAGAGCCTTGAAGTTTTCTTTTTTCTTTTTTTCATACAAATCTTTCACTTGATTTGTTAGTTTACACCAAGGTATGTTATTTGTGGCTAGTGTGAAGGTAGTTTCCCTAATTTCTTTCTCACCCTTTTGTCTTTTGTATACAGGCGAGCTACTGATTCTCTTGAGTTAACTTTTTTTATCCTGCTACTTTGCTGAAGGTTTTTTATCAGTTATAGTTCTCTGGTAGAATTTTGGTGGTCACTTGTGTGATACTTAGACTCCTTCCTTTCTGAGGTTATCACATTTATCTTCTTTTGTTGTCTTATTGCTCTAGGTAGAACTTCCAGTACTATGTTGAAGAGATATGGGGAGAGTGAGCAGCCTTGCCTTGTCCCTGATTTCAGTGGGATTGATTTAAGTTTCTCTACATTTAGCTTTTTGTTGGCTCTAGGCTTGCTGTATATTGTAAAAGCCTTATTTTCATGCAATGTTTTTCTATTAAAAAGTTTGACTTATGCATTGTAGCCATAGAAATCATTTGGAAGACAGCATGGGTAGCCAAAATAGATTAAATTAATGAGTTATGTTTAGTGTTCACACAGAATGCTTCACTTTAATTGATTACTCTATGACCAAACTTAAATTAGCAATATAAGTGCTGATAGAAGAAAATTAATTTTTAATAACACCCATTATATCCTGGTAGAAAGTTAATCTAAGTGAAAAGTCTATTATTTGTATAAAGCTTTTAATACAACTTTGATAGTAGTAATACATACGAGGCTAAAGACCTTATACATGCAAAGAACACCGTAGGCTGAAATTATTTAACAACATTCGTTACAGTTATCATTGAATTGTGTTGTATTTATGTTCTAAAAGTAAATAATCCATCAAAAATTTAAAAATAGGGGAGATGCAAGATCCAGCATCGACCATTCAGAGTATCTGAACAGTAGCTCAACAGTGACAGCAGCGTGGCTGGCAGGCTGTACTATGGACCTCAAAACCCTGATGTCTGTGTTTCTCAGGTGAGAGGAGAATCCACGGGGATACTTAAAGGTTCGTCTTCAAGCCACCTGAATAATACATTGAAAAAAAAATCTGGTTTACCGCCTAGCACTGCCACCGACTTAGGCTACATGCCCACTCCCACCATCTCCCAATATTGTCCTGAGACCTGCAACAGCTCCCTGGGCTCTGACCCTGCAGCCTTAGGCCACTTGTCCAAACTCACCATCTGTGGATACGTTCCTGGGACCAGCAGCTTTCACACAGGACTGCTACTCTATAGCCTTAGGTCGCCCACCCATCTGTGGATACCTTCTGAGACAGGCAGCAATGGCGCATGCATGGTTCTGACCCCGCAGCCTTAGGCCACTCACCACCCAAGCCCACTTTCTTTGGATATCTTTCTGGGACCAGAACAGAACAGGTCTGACCTTGCGCACTCACTCTCACTACCTGTGGAGTGAATATTTTCCTGTACTATGGGTGAGACACAAAACCTGGGCTCCCACTCTCACAGTCCTGTGGACACCTTCTGAGTACTAGAGGCTCTTGTTTCCAAACACGGGAGACCACACTCAACATTCTGTGGACACCTTCCTGGTTACAGCAGCTAGAGGCACACACTCTCCCGACCAGACAGTCTGGCACTGTGGAGGAGGTGCTGCTCCATTTTGCCTATTCCCCTCCTCCGTGTTTCACCCAGGTAAGAATCAACAAGCACAGTACAGACAGTGAACAGAGCAGAGCTGAGGCAGGCTTGGGTCCCAGGTTCCATTCCCCACCATACAAGGGAAGCCAGTGGGACACTGGCGCCACTCTAGACAAAGAGTCTATTAACTCTTGCCCCAGCAGCCTGGGTCACATAACTCAGAAACAGCAAGCCCAGCGCAGAGGACCTAGTGGAGCTGAACTAAGCACCTGACCCAAGTTCCATTGTTCTCCTTTCCAATGAGCCCTGTGGGGAATTGGAGAAGCTCTAGACTCAGAGATCTTTCTGCCTGCTCATCAGCACCTTAGCCCACATGGGTTGGAAACAATACAGCCAGTACAGCCAGTGAACTCAGCAGAGCTCAGCTAGGCCTCAGACCCAAATCCCATCCTCCACCTTCTTAAGGAAGCCTGTGGGACACTGGAGCAGCTCTAGACCCAAAGATCTTTCCAACTGTGCCCTAGCTACCTGGGTCACAAACAGTGAGCCAGGAAAGGCAGTGAACCCAGGCAAGACTACTCAAGACACCAGAGAGATGTGGATCTAGTCTGAAGCACAGGTCCAAGAATAATCAGTCAAGGCTATAGACAACCAGAAGGTGAGAGGTTGGCACAAAAATGCAGGTGACAAAAACCAGGACATCATGGCTTCATAAGAATCCCTAAAAATCAATGGATATTCTATCACAGCTAAAACACAGGAAAATTATCTTAAATCTATAATTTTGCAGTTGTTTGAGGTACATAAAGAGAAAATGAACAAAAAAAAGTAGAGGCCATCAGGAACAGACAGGAATCATCATTCAAACAGGTGAAGGAAATGGTGCAAGACATGAAAACAGAGTTAGAATAAATAAGGAAAACACAAGCAGAGAAAACCCTGGAGTTGGAGAACTTAGAGAAGAGATCAGGAACCAAAAAGGTAAGCATAACCAACAGAATACAAAAGATGGAAGAGAGTATCTCAGGCGGTGAAGACACAATTGCAAAAATTGATACTTCTCTCAAACGAAAAATAAAATCAAAAAACTTCCAAACACAAAACATCCAAGAAATCAAGGACGCCAAGAAAAGACAGAAATGAGAATTTAGGAATAAACAAAAAAGAAGATTCAAGGCTCCAAGGCCCAGAAAATAATAGAAGAAAATTTCCCCAACCTTAAGAAAGAGATGCCCATGAACAAACAACAGGCTTACAGAACACCAAATAGACTAGACCAGAAAAGAAACTCCTCCTGCCACATAATAATCAAAACACTTAATCTACAGAACAACAACAAAATACATTAAAAGTGGCAAGGGAAAAAGGACAAGTAACATATAAAGGCAGACCTATCAGAATCACACCAGACTTCTCAACAGAGACTATGAAAGGCAGAAGGGCCTGGAAAAATATCATGCAGAAGCTTAGAGATCACACTTGCCAAACCAGACTACTATTTCCAGCAATCAACCACATAGATAGAGAAAACAAAATATTTTATGACATAACTAAATTTAAACAATATATATGTAGCAATCCAGCCCTACAGAAGATACTAAAAGGAAAACTTCAACCCAACGTGATCAACTACTCCCATGAAAACACAGAATAAACACCATCAATCAAAAAAGCAAAAGAAAAGTACACAAACACAGAGTCACCACCAATTCCACAATAAAAGGAACTAACAATCATTCGCCACTAATATCTATTAACATCAATGGTCTCAATTCACCAATAAAAAGACACAGGATAACAGATTGGTTGTGGAAACAGGATGCAATATTCTGCTGCATTCAAGAAACACACCTCTGTAACAAAGATAGATACTACCTCAGAGTAAAGGATTGGAAAAAGGTTTTCGCAGCAAACAGACACAAGAAGCAAGCTGGAGTAGCCATCCTATTATTTAATAAAATAGACTTTCAACCAAAATTAATCAAAAGAGATGTAGAGGGACACATCAATCTTATCAAAGGAAAAATTCACCAGGAGGAAATCAAAATACTGAACATTTATGCACCAAACACTAGGGCTTCTGCATTCTGAAAAGAAACTTTATTAAAGCTTAAATCACACATTGATCCCAACACCTTAACAGTGAGATACTTCAACACCCCACTCTTGCCAAGGAATAAATCATTGAGACAGCAACTAAACAGAAAAATAATGACAATTAGAGGTATTAAATCAAATGGATATAATAGATGTCTACAGAATCAGTATACCTTTTTCTCAGCACCTCATGGAACCTTCCCAAAAATTGACTATATAGCCTGGTACAAAGCAAGCCTCAACATATACAAGAAGTTTCAAATAATCCCTTGCATCATATCAGACCACGAAGATCTGAAACTAGACCTCAACAGTAACAGAAATAACAAAAAGCCTACACACAAATGGAAACTGAAAAACTCTCTACCCAACGACACCTGGGTCAGGGAGGAAATAAAAAAGATTTAAAAAACTTCCTAGAACTTGTTGAAAATGAATGTACAACTTACCCTAACTTATGGCACACAATGAAAGCAGTGCTAAGAGGAAAGTTCATAGCACTATTTGCCTTCATAAAAAAATTTGAGGCATCTCAAAAAAGCAAATTAATGACACAACTGAAAGCACTAGAGAAAAAAGAAGCAGACACATCCAAGAAAAGTAGAAGGCTGGAAAAAATCAAACTCAGGATTGAAATCCATACAATAGAAACAAAGAAAACAACTCTGAGAATCAATAAGACCAAAAGCTGATTCTTTGAGAAAATTGACAAGACAGATAAACCCTTAGCCAAACTAAATAAAAGTCAGAGGGACACTGTCCAAATCAACAAAATCAGAAATGAAAAGGGGGAAATAACAACAGACACTGAGGAAAATTGAAGAATCCTTAGGCCTACTTCAAAAGCCTATCTTCAAAAATTTTTGAAAATGTAAATTAAATGGACAATTTTCTTGATAGATTCCATTTACCAAAGCTAGATCAAGATCAGGTAAATACATTAAATAGTCTTATATACCCCAAGAAAATAGAAGCAGTCATTAAAATTTTTCCATCCAAAATAACTCCAGGCCCAGATGGTTCTAGTGCAGAATTTTACCAGACCATCAAAGAAGACCTAACATCAATACTCTTGAAATTATTCCACAAATTAGAAACAGAAGAAATATTACCAAACTCATTCCATGAGGTCACAGTCACGTTGATACCTAACCTGCACAAAGACCTTCCAAAGAAACAGAACCTTAGACCAATGTAACTTATGAACATTGATGCAAAAATACTCAATAAAATACTCAGTAAACAAATCCAAGAACACCTTAAAGATATCATCTACCATGACCAAGCAGGCTTCATCCCAGGCATGCAGGTGTGGTTCAACATATGAAAATCCATCAATGTAATCCACCACATAAACAAACTGAAACAAACAAACAAACAAAAAACACAACACATGATCATCTCCTTAGATCCTGAAAAAACATTTGACAAAATTCAACACCCATTAGATACAAGACACATACCTAAACATCGTAAAAGTAATATACAGCAAGCCTATCAATCCCACTGAAATCAGGGGCAAAGCAAGACTGCCCACTCTGTCCTTATCTTTTCAACATAGTTCTTGAAGTCCTAGAAAGAGAAATAAGAAAAATAAAGGAGATCAAAGGGATACAAATCAGAAAACAAGAATTCAAGGTATCACTATTCGCAGATGATATGATAGCATACATGAGTGACCCCCAAAATTCTACCAGAGAACTCCTGAGGAGGAAATTAGGGAAACAACATACTTCACAATAGCCACAAATAACATATGGTACCTCGGTGTAACTCTAACCAAGCAAGTGAAAGATTTGTATGAAAAAAAGAGAAAACTTCAAGTCTCTGAAGAAGGAAATTGAAAAAGATGGAAAGTTATCCCATGCTCATGGATCCATAAGATTAACATAGTGAAAATGGCTATCCTACTGAAAGCAATCTAGAGATTCAATGCAATTACCATAAAAATACCCACACAATTTTTACAGATAATGAAAGAACAATTCTCAATTTATAGGGAAAAACAAAAAACCCAGAATTGCTAAAATAATCATGTACAATGAAAGAACTTTTAGAGGTATCTCCATCCCAGATCTCAAGCTGTACTATAGAACAAAAGTAATAAAAACTGCATGGTACTGGCATAGAAACAGACTGGTAGATTAATGGAATCAAATAGAAGACCTGGAAATAAACCCACACACCTAGGGAAACTTAAATTTTGACAAAGAAGTCAAAACCATACAATGGAAAAAGATAGCATCTTTAACAAATGGTGCTGTTTTAATTGGATGTCTACATGTAGAAAAAGGAAAATAGAACCAAGTTTATCACCTTGAACAAAGTTAGAGTAAGTGCATCAAAGACCACAACATAAAACGAGACATACTAAATCTGTTGGAAGAAAAAGTGGGGAAGAGACTTGATCTCATTGGCACTGGAGACAACTTTCTGAGCAGAACACCAATAGCACAGACTGTAAGAACAACAATTAATAAATGGCACTTAATGAAACTGTAAAGCTTCTCTAAAGTAATGGGCACAGTCATCAAAATAATATGAGAGCCTACAGATGGGGAAAAGATTTTCACTAACCCTACATCTGAAGAGGGCTAATATATTGAATATAAAGAACTGAAGAAGTTAAACACAAACAAAACAAGTATTCTAATTGAAAAATGGGGTACAGAGCTAAACAGAGAATTCTCAACAGAAAAAATATCAAATGTCAAGAGATGCACTTAAAGAAAGACTCCTACAAATTTCATGATTTCCTTGTTTTTAATTGCTGAGTAGTGTTCCATTGTGTAAATGTACCACAATTTCTGTGTTCATTCCTTTGTTGAGAGACATATGGGTCCTTTCCAGCTTAAGGCTATTACGAATAAAACTGCTACAAACATGGTTGAACAAATACCTTTCTTGTGTACTTGAACATATTTTGAATATATGCCTAGGAGTGGTATAGCTGGATCTTGAAGTAGCACTATTTGTGATTGTCCAAGAAAGCACCAGATTGATTTCCAAAGTGGTTGTGCAAGTTTACATTTGCAACAGCAATGAAGGAGGATTCCCCTTTCTTCATAATCTCTCCAGCATGTACTGTCTTTTGAGTTTTTTATCTTAGCCATTAGTTTTTTTTTTTTTATCTGATGGATGTAAGGTGAAATTTCAGGGTAGTTTAATTTGCATCTCCCTGATGACTAAGGATGTTGAGTCTTTCTTTAAGGGTTTCTCTGCCTGTCTATACTCCTCTACAGAAAATTCTCTCTGTTTAACTCTGTACTCCATTTTTTAATTGGATTACTTGATTTGTGCTTTTTAACTTCTTGTGTTCCTTACAAATTCTGAATATTAAACCTTTGTCAGATATAAGGTTGGTGAAGGTTCTTTCCCAGTTTAAAGGTTGTCATTTTGTCATGATGACAAAATGTGTTCTTTGCTTTAGAGAAGTTTTCAGTTTCATGAGGTTCCATTTCTTGATTATTGACCTTAGAGCCTGTGCTGTTGGTGTTCTGTTCAGGAAGTTGTCTTCTATGCCAATGAGTTCAAAGCTCTTCCCAAATTTTTCTTCTAACTGATTTATTGTGTCTGGTTTTTGTTGAGGTCTTTAATGTACTTGGACTTTAGTTTTGTGCAGGGTGATAAATATGGATATATTTGATTTTTTTAACATGTAGATATCCAGTCAGACCAGCACCATTTGTTGTCTTTTTTTCCATTATATGGTTTTAGCTTCTTTGTCAAAAATCAAGTATCCATAGGTATGTGGGTTTATTTCTGGGTCTATTATTCAGTTCCATTGATCCACCATTTTCTTTCTATGCCAATACTATGCATTTTTTATTAAAATTGCTATGTAGTTCATCTTATGGTCAGGGATGGTTATACCTCCAGATGATCTGTTGTTGAATAGGATTGTTTTGGCAATTCTGGGATTTTTGTTTTTCCATATAAAATCGAGAATTGTTCTTTCAAGGACTGTAAAGAATTGTGTTGGCATTTTGATGGGAATTGCATTGAGTCTATAGATTGCTTTTGACCAGGTGACCATTTTCACTATGTTAATCTTATGATCAATGAGAATGGGAGATCTTTCCATGCTGCTGTCTTCTTCAGGTTAATGATGGATCTAGAAAAGATCATCCTGAGTGATGATCTCAGATCATTCTGAGGTATCCCAGAAACAGAAAGACACAGATGGTATTGACTCACTTATACGTGGATATAGACCTATAATATAGGATAAACATACTAAAATCTGTACACCTAAACTAGCTAAGCAAGAAGTAAGATGATCAATCCTCACTCAGAAATACAAACAAGATGGACATTGGAAAAAAGAGAAAACAGTAAACAGGACAGAAGCCTACAACAGAGAACTTCTGAAAGACTACTCAGCAGTGTATCGAAGCAGATGCTGAGACTCTTAACCAATCTTTGGGCAGAGTACAGGGAATTCTATGAATGGAGTGGGAGACATAGGGACCTGGAGAGGACAGGAGCTCCACAAAGAGAGGAACAGAACCAAAATATTTGGGCACTGGGGTATTTTCTGAGACTTATACTCCAACCAAGTACCATTCTTGGATATAAGTAGAACCCCTGCTCAGATGTAGCCCATGGAAGCTCAGTGTCCAAGTGGGTTCCCTAGTAAGGGGAACAAGGACTGTCTCTGACATGAACTCAGTGGTGGGATCTTTGACCACTGCCACTCTGAGGGGGGAGCAGATTTCCAGGCCAAACAGGAGGACAATGCAGCCATCCCTGATGAGTCCTGATAGGCTAGGGTCAGATGGAAGGGGAGATGGACCTCCTGTATCTGTGGACTTGGAGAGGGGGAAAAATGGAGATGAGGGAGGAAGGGTGGGATTAGGAGAGAATGAGACAGGGGCCTATAGCTGGAATACAAAGTAAATAAACTATAATTATTATAAAAAATAAAATTTAATTAAAAATAAAATAAATATTAAAAAAAAGATAGAAATACTCCACATCCTTCATCATCCCTAAAATGCAAATCAAAATGACCCTAAGATTTCACCTCATACCCATCAGAAAGGCTGAGATCAAAAACTCAAGGGATGATTCATGTTAGAGACAATGTGGAGAAAGAGGAACCCTCCTTCATTGCTGGTGGGAATGTAACCTTGTTACAACCACTCGGAAATCATTCTGGCGCTTCCTCAGAAAATTAGCGATAGAGTTACCTCAAAATCCATCTATACCGCTCCTAGGCATATATTGAAAAGTTGCCCCACCATTCAATAAGGACATTTGGTCAACCATGTTTGTAGCAGTACTATTCATAATAGCCAGAGTCTGGCAACAACCTATATGTCCATCAAGGGAGGTATGGACACAGAAATTGTGGTACATATACACAATGGAATACTACTCTGCCATGAAAAAAAAAAATCATGAAATTTGCAGGCAAATGGTGGGAACTGAAAAAACATGATCCTGAGTGAGGTATCCCAGAAGCAGAAATAATATGTCCTCATTTATAAGTGGATATTAGCCATATATTATAGGATAAACATAGTAAAATCTATAACCCTAAAGAAGCTAAACAAGAAGGAGGACCCTTGGGAAGATGTCAATCCTCATTTAGAAGAGCTAACAGGATAGACATTGGAAATAGGACAAGGAACAAGACAGGCGTCTTTCACAGAGGACCTCTTAGAGACTCGATCCACCAGGATATCGAAGGAGATACTGAGACTCAACCAAACTTTGGGCTACTTCCTCATGTAAGTAGATCAAGATAGAAAGACCTGGAGAGTACAGGAACTCCTCAAAGAGATTAACAGAGACAAAATACCTGGGCCCTGGGGGGACCTTCAGAGACCGATATTCCAACTATGGACCATGCCTGGAGAGGACCTACACCCTGTGTTCAAAGGAAGCCCAGTGACTGCTCAGTATCCAAGTGGGTTTCCTACTTAGGAGTACAGGGGCTGTCTCTGAGATGAAATCAATGGCTTGTTGTTTGATTACCTCCTCCTAGAGAGTGCAGCCTTGACAGGCCACAGAGGAAGATGATGCAGCCAGCCTTGATGAGACCTGATATGCTCGGGTCAGATAGGAGGGGTGGAGGTCCTCACCTATCAGAGGACTAGGAAAAGGGAATAGGAGGAAAAGAAGTAGAAAGAGGGGACTGGGAGGAGACAAAGGAGCGGAATGAAGCGGGGACACAAAGTGAATAAATTGTAATAAATAAATATATAAATAAAATTAAATTAAAAAATAAAAAATAAATATTAACTCCCGTAAGCTTTAATTTGCAAATATTTTTTCTGTTATATATTAACTAAAATTATATCAACTGTCATCACTGAATGAATAAATACAAACTTTGTTCATGTTCAAATTTTCCCAGTGAGAATTAGTATCAATTTATTTTATAAGGAGATTATTTGAACACAAATAGCTCCCATCATCAATTATAATTAAATCCCTATTTTCTATAAAATAATTTTTAGAATACTAAACAAATTAATAATGAACATTATTATATCACAAATAGATGTAACTGTACAAATACATCTGATTATATAAGAAAAATAAGTTTATATTTGTGTTTTAACACAACAGACAAAATAAATACAGTAACTGTTCTTACTGAGCACTTCATTTACCTCCCAAACAGGACTTTGTTTAGATATCATAGTATATATTTATATTGCATAACAGAATCCTTCTATACACTAAAGATCTGTGTGTGTAATAATTTTATAGTCTATTATGATGGCAAAGTTTCAATGGTATCTTTCACTCTTGGTTTGAAGGCAAGAAATGTTAATATGAAAACTCTATGACTGGGAAGAAAAACAATTTGGAAGGCTTCCTTCTTCCAAGCTCAGTTGGAACTTAGATGAGAAAATGTGAACAATAGCACACAAAACTCTAAGGCACAAGGAGTGACAACATCAGAAGCTTGCATTGCTGTCACACAAAGCAATGCTTTTTACAGAAGTTTCCTTGCACAAGGCTCTTTGTACTGCTATTTTACAATTCTCAGGAATTTTGTACAGAAGACCCCAAAATTTCACTTTCCACTGTGCTGCAAATGTTGCCTAACAAAATACCCTGTAGACAGAACCATGGACTGCACCAAAGCTAGTCCATCCACAATTTCATGCATGTGAGCACCTGCTACCCGCACAGGTGTGGAAAGGGTCATGCTTGTGTCAAGAAGATACTGAATAGCACTTGTGCCTCTCCTGGGCTTAAATGAGCCATTCAAGTCAGGAATATTTATTGAGAGCATCTCTTTGGTTGGAACTCTCATTAAGGCTATGACTTTGGTTACTAATTTATCCTTTCTCAGTCATAGGTGTTCTACTAAATAATAGTGAATAAAGCCTTCATTGTCTTATGAAAGCAAAGAAATAAGCCCAAACAAGACTTATTTAACCCAAGCTTTAATTCATGAAATATGTCAATAGAAAAGTCTGAAATAATGCAGATATTTAAACAAAAAAGTTAACAAACATTAGTTAATAGACTTATGGGAAAATTTTAGACTACAAGTAGACATGCAAATAAATTCTATGTGACAAGAATAGTCAAAATTGATATCCTAAGTAACTAAATATATTTTAATCCATTACAAATTTTGAAGATATCATAGTTGATGGCCTCAGCAGAGTAACTTGAGAACTTAACAAGTTTAATATCAGAAAATTACCAGTAGAAGAAGTGATTCTTCTAAATAACTCTAATTGCTCATCTAAATAACTCTAATTGCTCTACAAGGAAATTAAAATTGCGATGTCTCTTTAGAATTGAAGGACTGGAAGAATACTGTATATCAAACTTACTTAACAGTTCATAAAAGTTACATTAAAATGTATGAAAGCATTTTAAAGAGAATTTTCATTACATATTATACGGTCATTAAATTTCAGTTAATTTACTGGAAAACTGGCTATTTTTGTGCAACAATAAGTTTGACTCTGGCAGTATCAGTAATTATGGCCAGGATAGTCTTATAAGGAATAGCACTATTAGGCAGTGTGGCCTGGTTGGAGTAGGTGTGACTTTTTTGGAGGAGGTGTGTCTCTAGGTTTTGGGTTCTCAGAAGCTCAAGACACTTCACTTCCTAACGCTTTCACAGTCAAATGTAGAATTCTCAGCTCCTTTCCAACTCTGAGTGCCTATGTGCTGCCATGCTTACCACCATGAGGATACTAGACTAAACTCTGAACACTAAGCGAGCCCCAACTGAGTACTTTATGTATAAAAGTTGCCATGATTGTTGTGTCTCTTTATAACAATAGAAACCCTAACTAAGACAGAAGTTGGTACAGGGAGCTGGGATAAAGGCCTGACCATGCTTTTGTTTGGAGGAATGTGGACTTTAGGAATTCGGGTTGGAAGAGGAGGTGAATGCTTTAAGTGAGGTTTAAGGGAACATATGAGAAGGAAGACAGTGGTGTTGAGGGTGATTTGGAATGTGGGAACCGGATTAAGAGGTTTCGAAGAAAAATTTTAGTATTTAACCTAGAGACCTTTCTTATGATATTTTAGTAAAATTTGTGGCTGCTTTTTGCTCTTGTCTGAAAAGTCTGCTTGAGGCCAAACTGAAGAGTTTCTGATTAACAGTGCTGTCAGAGGAAACATCAAAACAGCCTAGGGTTGACTCTGTTGTGTGGTTTTTAGTGGCCAATTTCATGCATATCTATAATAAAAATGACAAAGCTGAACAAGAAAAATATAAAATGTACAATATAAGCAGAAGTGGGGGGGGGGGCAGAAAGAGGAATGGAGTTAATTTTTGTATCCAAGGAGATAAACTAACAAACAAACAAAAAAATTACGCTTGATATTAAATGAAATAAATAGACTTGTGGTCTAGGACTAGAGCATACCTACATTAGCTTCCAATTTATGAAAACGAATTAAAGAACAGCTTAGTTCCAGAAATGGTACACGCCTTTAATCCCAGCAATCAAGAGACAGAGATCCCTAAGATTGAGGTCAGCCTGTTTTATGGAGCAAGTTCCAGGACAGCCAAACTGAGGCATTCAAGGAAACCATTAAAAAGAAAAAGCTAATGAATGTTCATAAATGACAAATCTATGTCTTTGTTCCCACAGCTCTCAGAACAGCTCTTAAGAGGTTCATATAAACAATTTCTGCAGAGCCTGAGTATCCCACCTGTGACTCCAGCACTAGGGAAACCAACTGTCCCTCCCCTAGTAACTATTAACTTCCTCTAACTCTTCAATAAGAGGTATGGCCAACAGAGTCACTTCTCCTTAATAGGGTGTTCATGGGCTTAATTTTCTGTAGTCAATTACTGCTGTGAGTTCATGAGTGAAAAAGCCATGCCATGACTGGAAGATAATATTGCACAACGTTCTGCTCCATCCTTTGGATCCTACATGGCTTCCACAACCTCTTCTGGGCTGTTCTGAGAGCTGTGGAGGCAATGAAATAGATTTGTCCTTTATGAGCATTCTGCAGATACTCGTTCTCACCACATGGGACAGAAACAGGGTTCTGTATTTATTGTCACTAGAGAAATAATCTTGTCTAAACAAAGCTGGCGACAGCAATAATGTATTGGAATATACATAATAACTGAGAAGGCAATGGAAAGAAACATTACATCCATTTAGTAAAAGAACAGCAGTGGCTTCCATAGCAGACAAGATGACTAGAGCTTTTGAGATCTTTCGATCATTTTACCATATCCTGTCATATGCATAAAAACTGGAAAGAAGCGTTCAGGAGGTTCAGTTCCGTCATCGTGTTTCCTTTGATCCTAAGCTACAGTGTGATGAACTTCCGTGACAGGAGATAAAGTATTTTGTTTTCCACACATAATATATCTTCACAAATATAGCATGCCTTATCACAATTCACATTTAAGACCTGGCTGGGCTTTGAGTCATGTGAAGATGTAAAGGAAAAAAAATTATAATATTAGTATGTTCTAAAGATAATTTATTTTATGTTTTAAAATATTTTATTATTTTATATTGTGCGTCTCTATCTCTCTCAGCCACCACCCCCCCCCCCCCCCGTGCATTACAGTATAAGTCTGGAGTAAGATGGCTATATTGAGAGTTGGTTCTCTCCTTTTATCATGTGGCTCTGAGGGATCAACTTAAGGTCATTGGCTTTGGTTGCAAGAATCTTTAACTGCAGAACCATCTATCTGATCACACTCACAGGATTTTTAGATGATCTTATGAATTTTAAAAACTACACTTAGATATGTACTAAAAACTGAAACGGATTTTAAGAACACTGAAAGATACAGAAAAGTCAGACCTGCAACAACTATTATTGATGTCTTAATTGTGATGCCCAACAACCCCAACTTTTTCAATGCTCTTCAACCAAGAAAAGAAAGTTACCAAAGAGAATAGATGATTAATATCAAATATTCTATGAATGTGTGTGAAAATGTCATGGTGATTCCTATTATTTTCTTAAACTAAATACAGTAACAATATTTTCAATGATTTACAAGGAATGATAGAATGAAAAGTGTGTAACAGTGACAAATGAAATAACAACAAGATTGTATGGATATGTCACCATAAAAATTATTTTCCATAAGAACCCTACTTTCTATGTAACCTATACTATAATAGGTATTCTAGAGTAACAGGCTGCATTAAACAAGAGGAATTCAATTATATATATATATCCTCTTATTATATATATAATATAAAATAATTATAATTATACAATATTATATATTGTATAATTATAATTATTATATAATATAATTATATATTTATATTTACTATATTATATATGTAAATATAATTATATTATAATATATTATATATAATAAGAGGAATTCAACCATATATATATATGGTTGAATATATATATAATGGTAAGAAAATTAAGTATCTACTGTAATTCTAATTATGTGTTCAGTTTTTGGCTTTAAACGTACTCTTCTAAGATTCAGTAGGATAAGCATTAGTACCATATTCAAAATGATCACTTAAGAAAATATTTATTGTGTATTATCAAAGTATGTTGATAAAATTGGCTATTTAAATGAATAAAGGAATAGATGAATTATGAAATGTAGAATTATAGTTAAATATTTATAGAGCTTTTGCATCAAAATAACAAGGGCTGCAAATTACATTCCATAGCCATAACATATAAACACCTAAATACAAGTCTTTTTTTATACAATCTGGAATTTGATAGAATATTTTACAGCTTGCTTTGAGAATCACCAAAATTAAAAAGAAAATCTACTCACATTGAGAAACCTGAAGCTGTCAATATAATGTTTATACATTGTTGACTCTGTGTATCATTTTCTACAAAATGAAGAATGACAAATTGTAAATTAGGAGCCCTGTGAAATATACGGTCATTACCACAGTGTCCCTCCAAAGTTTTTACATTGCAGAATAAATATGCTTGTGAGAAGAACAGCAAATTGTCATCTAATTGAATGAACTGGTTCTGTATAAGATTTTCTTTGAATAGGAATGATGAAAAATACAGATCATAGATTTGAAAGAGAGCAAGAAAGGTTATGAAGAAGGACTTAGAGGGAGAAAGGAAAAGGGGAATTTTGTGTAATTATATTATAATCTCAAAATAAAATAAATTATTGAAAAGAAATATTGGAACATGGGACTAGAGCAATGGCTCAGCATTTAGAAGCATGATTTTCTTTCAGAGGACCTAGGTTTGTTTCCCAGGACATGTGATGATTCACAAGCATTTCTCATTCTATTTCCTGGAGATCTGATGTCTGTGCTTACCGACCACATGTGTGACGCACATTCAACCATGTAGACCAAGCAGCCGGGCCAATAAAATAAACAAAGTCTAAAAGAGAATAATTGAACATACACATATTATTTTAAAAGAAACGTAATAATTGTTTTGCAGTTGTATGGTAAGTTTATATTTCTACTGCTTTAGAATATAAATACAAGAAATTGAAATTCAACAAGAATGAGTCTGAAAGAATTGAGGTATTATTATTGAAAATTTTGGAAGACCTTTGGGGATAAAAATATTCCAATATATAGAAGGAGGTCCATTAACAGTATATAAATTACTACACATCTTTTAATGAAAATAAACCTTCATACTTTCATGTCCAATAAAGGATATTAAGAAAGATAGTATAACCAAAAGCCAATATGAAGGCTATATACATTTTTAAGAAAGGTAGGAAACTGTAAAAATGTAAATTTCAATGCACTAGCATGTAGCTCTAAGGATTTTGATAATCTGAAAAGTTTTGATTAATAGAAATCCATGAAATTTTTAAAAATATCTGTTATATTTATTTAAAATTTATATAGAAAAATTACTTGTTATTATTTTAGAGATTTTTTAGTTCATTCAGCTATTGATTCAGCATTCTGAGGGGAAAACATAAATGAAACTGAATCAAAATTTAGTAATTTTTTAAGCAGTTCTCTCTCTGAATACTTTTGAGAACTAATGAATTCATAGACCTATTTGAGCTACAAATTGTAATTTAGTTTGCCTTTTAAGTTATTCCCAGTTGTTCTAACTTTATACCAAGCTATACCAAAAGGCTTTTTTTCTGTCCAGAAAGTGCTATAATACTGGTATATTGGGTGTTTTAGAGACTGTTTGTCAGGGGGAAAGGTCCCTGAGAAATGATTCTCAAACAAGAGCAGAAGCTCCCAATAACTAAGTCATCTGCCAAGAAAATCCACCTGTGCTCAATGCACCAGAGAATATGCATATTGCCTAGAACTTCTGTGATACCTTAAGGACTTTGTTGGAATCCTGTATTAATTTTTTTTTGTTATTCTATTTTTCTGGAACACATTATATTTTTTCAAGTTTTTATTTTTTAAGATAATGTAATTATGTAATTACTTTTCTTCCTTTCCTTTCTCTAGTCTCTGTAATAACCCTCCTGCCCCTTGTCTCTTTTTTTATTTATAGCTTCTTTTTCTTAGTTGTTGTTGGTGGTGATATGTGTATGTGTTTAAATGCTAAAATATATTCTGTTCACCATGTATAACATTATTTATACAAACATATTTCAAGTCTGACCACCTGTTGTTGGGATTATCAATTGGTTTACTATTCCTTGTGGAAGTATTTCTCCATTGTCAGCATTCTTTAGTTCCTTGTAGTCCTTTGTGTAGAGAGGCTCCTTGAGATTTTCTCCTTACACATTAGCATGTCTGCTAGGTTCTTCCTTGTTCAGGTCATGTTTGGCAGCCATGTTAAGACTTCGCAGTGTTGGCTTCTAACATTTCTATGAGACACTATCTCACAAAGAACTTCTTGTTTCACTGTTCCTACACCTTCCTTTCCCCTTTTCCACAATGATACTTGAGGCCAAGGGGAGGGGTTATGTAAAACATGAATCAGTTGGGACTGGGCTCCACAACTTGGGATTTCAATTCCTTGTAGTTTTCAATAATGGTCTTCAGTTCTTACAAACAAATTGCCATCATGAAGGCTCAGGACTATATTTATCTTTACCTATCTGAATTCTATTTGTTCTTATAACCATTGATAATATAGTTGTGATTACATTTTTATATAGGACCGATTTATCAAATATCCTACAAAGCTGATTTTGTTTATTTTTATATTATGTAGCTTAACCATAAAATATAATTTACGTATATATTTATATTGAAATTATTTTCATAAATATATATGCTTAAAAACTCATTAAATTCACAGTTATCATGTCCTTTCCCTTTTACCTCTCTTATACTATTTTAATTATGTACATAATTCTTAGTTACTGTTTATCTGACAAATTGTATCAGGTCTTTATCCATTACATTTGTAGGTGTCATTTGGACTCACCTCTTCTTCTTTTTTTTTTACTTTTAAAATTTTGTTTAAATGCTTTTTAATTAATTAATTAATTTTAAAATTATATTTTATTTATATACTTATTAAATTTATTCACTTTGCATCCCTGCTGCAGTTCAGTCTTTCTTCTCCTGCCATTCCCACCCAACCTCCCTCTTTTCCACTTATGCCTTTTTCCTAGTCCCCTGATAGGAGAGGACATCCTCCCCTTCTATCTGACACCAGCTTATCAGGTTTTATCAAGGCTGGCTGAATCATCTTCCTTTGAGGCCTGGAGGCTGCATACCCTCAGGGGAGGTGATCAAAGAGCAGGCCACTGAGTTAATGTCAGAGACAGCTCCTCTACCCCTTACTAGCAAAACCCACTTGGAAACTGAGCAGCTAATAGGCTTTCTTTGAACAGGGGTCTATGTACTCTCCATGCATGGCCATTATTTGGAATATCAGTCTCTGCAGGCCACCTTTGGTCCAGGTATATTGTCTCTGTTATTTTCCTTGTGGAGTTCCTGTTCCCTCCAGGCCTTCTATCTCCCGCTTTTTCCATGAGCATTCTGTCACTCTGCCCAAAGTTTGGTTATGAGTCTCAGTGTCTCCTTTGATACCCTGGTGGGTAGAGTCTTTCAGAGGTCCTCTCTGGAAGGCTCCTGTCCTGTTTCTTCTCTTCTCTTATTTCCTATGTCTACACTCTTCTGTTCACTCTTCTAAATGAGGAGTGGCATCATCCATAGAGTCCTTTTTGTTGTTTAGATTCTTTAGGGGTATTGATTTTAGTATGTTTATCCTATATTATATGGCTAATATCCATTTATAAGTGAGTATATACCCTGTGTGTCTTTCAGCTTCTGGGTTAACTCACTCAGAATGATCTTTTGTAGTTCCCACCTTTTTGCCTGGAAATTTCATGATTTCCGTGTTTTTAATTGCTGGGTAGTATTCCACTATGTAAATGTAGCACAATTTCTTTATCCATACATCCATTGAGGGGCACCTAGATGTTTTCCATATTCTGGGTATTACTAATGAAGCTGCAATGAACATAGTTGAGCAAATGTCCTTATTGAATGGTGGGCATCTTTTGGGTGTATGCCTAGGAGTAGTATAGGTGATTCTTGAGGAAGCACTATTTCTAATTTTTTTTATGATGTATACATATATTTATGTAATTTTTTTCCTTTCTTTTTTTTGTATTTTATTTTTTTCTTAACAGTTACATTTTATTAACTCTGTATCCCAGCCGTGTCCCTATCTCTCATTCCCTCCCAGTCCCTCCCTCCCTCCCTCATCTCCACCCTGCCCCTTGCCAAGTCCACTGATAGGGGGGACCTCCTCCCCATTCATCTGATCCTGTTTTATGAGGTATCTTCAGGACTGGCTGCAAAGCTCTCCTCTGTGGCCTAACAGGACTGCTCCTCCCTTGGGGGGTGGGGAGGCCAAAGAGCCAGCCATTGAGTTCCTGTTAGAAATAGTCCTTGTTCCCCTCACTATGGGAATCCAATTGGTTACTGAGCTACCACAGGCTACATCTGAGCAGAGGTTCTAGGTTACATTCATACATGGTCCTTGGTTGCATGTCAGTCTCAGAAAAGACCCTGTGCCCAGATATCTTTGGTCCTTGTGGAGCTCCTATCCTTTCCTCATCAGACTAACTCCCCTTCTTTCTTATGATTCCCTGTACTCTGCCAGAGGTTTGGTCATGAGTCTTTGCTTTGAAAACACTGCTAGTTAGAGTCTTTCCAATGCGCTCAGTAGACTCCTGTCAATGTTCAATGCGTATCCCATCTGTCTTTCAAAACGAGGATTGATCATCTTACCCCATGTCTGCTCTCTTGATTATCTTTTTTAGGTGTAGAGATTTCATTATGTTTATCACATCTTATAGGTCTATATAAGTGAGTATATATCATGTTTGTCTTTCTCCTTCTGGGATATTTCACTCAAGATGATCTTTTCTAGATCCCACCATTTGCCTGCAAATTTCATGATTTCCTCCTTTTTGATTGCTGAGTAGTATTCCATTGTGTAAAAATACCACAATTTCTGTACCCATTCCTCCGTTGATGGACATCTGGGTTGTTTCCAGGTTCTGGCTATTACAAATAAAGCTGCTATAAACATGGTTGAGCAAGTATCCCTTTTGTGTACTTGAGCAAACTTTGGGTATATACCTAAGAGTGGTATAGCTGGGTCTTGAGGAAGCACTATTCCTAATTGTCTTAGAAAGCGCCAGATAGATTTCCAGAGTGGTTGTACCAGTTTACATTCCCACCAGCAGTGGAGGAGGGTTCCCCTTTCTCCACAACCTCTCCAGCATGTGTGTCCCTTGAGTTTTTCATTTTGGCCATTCTGATGGGTGTAAGGTGAAATCTCAGGGTCGTTTTGATTTGCATTTCCCTGATGGCTAATGAGGATTAGCATTTCTTTAAGTGTTTCTCTGCCATTTGATATTCCTCTGTCGAGAATTCTCTGTTTAGCTCTGTTCCCCATTTTTTAATTGGATTACTTGGTTTGCTGCTTTTCAGCTTCTTTAGTTCTTTGCATATACTCGATATGAGTCCTTTGTCAGATAAAGGGTTAGTGAAGATTCTTTCCCAATCTGTAGGCAGGCGTTTTGTTTTGATGACAGTGTCCTTTGCTTTACAGAAGCTGTTCAGTTTCATGAGGTCCCATTTATTGATTGTTGCTCTTAGAGCCTGTGCTGTTGGTGTTCTGTTCAGGAAGTTGTCTCCTGTGCCAATGAGTTCTAGGCTGTTCCCCACTTTTCCTTCTAACAGATTTAGAGTATCTGGTTTTATGTTGAGGTCTTTGATCCACTTGGACTTTAGTTTTGTGCAGGGTGATAATTTTCTAAGAAAGCACCAGATTGATTTCCAAAGTGGTTGTATAAGGATACATTCCCACCAGCAATGGAGAATGGTTCTCCTTTCTCCAAATCCTCTCCAGCACTCATCATCCCTTGAATTTCTGATCTTAGCCATTCTGACTGGTGTGAGGTAGAATCTCAGGGTCATTTTGATTTGCATTTCTTGGATGACTAAGGATGTTGTTCTTTTCTTTAAGAGGCTATGTAAATGTATCATACTTTCTTTATTCATTTCTCCATTGAGGGACATCTGGGTTGTTTCCAGATTCTGGCTATTATGAATAAAGCTGCCACAAATTGGATTCATTGGTTTGCTGGTATTTAACTTCTTCAGTTCTTTATATATTCCGGCTGTTATTGCTCTCTCCGATGAAGGGTTGGTGACTATTTTTTGTTCTGATTACAGTGCCCTTTGCATTACAGAAGCTTTTCAGTTTCTTGAGGTCCCGTTTGCTGATTTTTGATCTTAGAGCCTGTGCTGTTGCTGTTCTGTTCACGAAGTTGTCTTCTATGCAGAGGTCAAGGCTCTTCTCCACTTTTTCTTCTAACACATTTATTGTGTCTGGTTTTATATTGAGGTCTTTGATCCATTTGGACTTTAACTTTGTGCATGGTGATGAATATGTGCCTATTTGCATTTTTTCTACATGTAGATATCCAGTTAGACCAGCACTATTTGTTGAAGATGCTACATTTTCCCACTGTTGGTTTTGGCATTTTTGTTAAAAAATTAAGTTTCCATAGGTGTGTTTATTTCTAGGTCTTCAATTTAATTCCATTGGTCCACCAGTCTGTTTTTATGCCAGTCGCATGCTGTTTTTATTACTGTTGCTCTGTAGTAAAGCTGAGATCTAGGATGGAGTTTCCTCCAGAAGATCTTTTATTGTACAGGATGGTTTTACCTATTCTGTGTTTTTTGTTTTTCCGTATAAAATTGAGAATTGTTCTTTTAATGCCTGTAAAGAACTGTGTTGATATTTTGATTGTAATTGCATTGAATCTGTAGATTGCTTTTGGTAGGATAATCATTTTCACTATGTTAATCTTACCAATCCATTAGCATGGGATATCTTTCCATCTTCAGATAACTTTTTAAATTTCTTTCTTCAGAGAACTGATGTCTTTTTTTGTTTGTTTGTTTTTGTTTTCATATAGGTCTTTCACTTGCTTGGTTAGAGTTACACCAAAGGTACTTTATGTTATTTGTTGCTATTGTGAAGGGTGCTGTTTCCCTAATTTCTTTCTCAGCCTGTTTGTCTTTTGTAAACAGGAGGGCTTCAGTGCAGAATTCTACCAGCCCTTCAAAGAAAAGTTAACACCAATACTCTTCAAACCATTCCACAAAATAGAAAAAGAAGGAATATTACCAAACTAATTCTATGAGGCCACTGTCACCTTGAGACCTAAATTGCAGAAAGACCCAACAAAGAAAGAGAAATTCACACCAATCTCTCTTATAAAGATTGACATAAAAATGCTCAATAAAATACTCGCAAACTGAATCCAAGAACCCATTAAAGATATCATCAAAACAACTTAACATTCAGGGGTTGTTCAGCATATGAAAAACCATCAATGTAACCCACCATATTAAGAAAGTGAAGGAGAAAAATCACATTATCACTTTCTTAAATGCTAAAAAAGCATTTGACAAAATCCAACACCCTTTCATTTTTAAAGTCTTGGAGATATCAGGGATACAAGGCACATACCTAAACATAGTAAAAGTAATATACAACAAGTCTATAGCCAACATTAAACTAAATGGAGAGAAACTTAAGTCAATCCCACTGAAATCAGGGACAAGGCAAGGTTGTCTACTCTCTCCTTATCTTTTCAACGTAGTTCTTGATGTCCTAACTAGAACAATAAGACAACTAAAGGAGATCAAGTGGATATAAATTGGAAAAGAAGACGTCTAAGTATCACTTTTTCCAGATGATATGATAGTATACATGAGTGACCTCAAAAATTCAACCAGAGAACTCCTTCATCTGATAAACACCTTCAGCAAAGTGTCTGGATACAAAATTAACTCAAAAAAAAATCTGAAGCCCTCTTCTTTTCTAAAGTATGCTTTTTGATCAGATGGCACTATGAGGAAGTACAGAGTAATGATGTAGGAATAGTTTATTAAAGAAAGATCTTCTTATCTTAGGTGACTAGAATGCACTGATTATCTACTAGAAGAGGAACAGAACTGTAAATATAAATATTGTAGAGGTCAAGTGAGTTGGGTCAGTGGCTAAAGGATTTGCTATGCGATTCTGGCAACCTACCTTCAGCTGTGAAACCACCTAATGGTGAAAGTGAGTACAATTGTCCTCTAACCTCCATATGTATGCTGTAGGTCAAGCCTCCCCTTATTCACACACACACACACACACACACACACACACACACACACACATACACACACACATGCACACCAGACATCACAGTATTAATGCAGATGTTTTTGTTGAAATTTAAAACATAGCACAGAACTGCTTATATATACATACATATATATCTATCTCTATTTATCTATAGATATATAGATATGGAAGCCAGTATTCTTAAAGCTAATACAAAGGAAGGAAAGAAATTAGGATACTCTATTTCTACTCTTATTTTTCCCTTCTATACAGAATACTGGAGGCTCACTTTCCACTAGAGAGACTGTAGCTTACCACATAATAAAATTCACTGAGGTTCCATGTGGTATGAAAGTTTAACAGGAACCTCCTTCCTTTGTTATAGAAGAAACTCAAAAGAATTCACATTTTTATTATTTACAGTAAGGTCTGAACTCAATTGGAAGTTGGCTGAAGCATGTACACAGTGTCATTGAACTTAAAGGCACACAGATCTTGCTTGAATTATGTTTTTAAGGAACTCCTCAATCTCAAACCAGCTTTAGTATCTTGAATACTAGGTGAGTGCTTCTGTCACAAGAAGAAAAAAAAGCAGAATGGACCAAGGATCCCTGCAATGCTCTCCAAATACTTTACTAAGCATAGTATTTTATCAGTAGGAGTATCTATAAATAAGAACCTCAAAGAAGTTAATGTTGAATGATACCCAATAATGTTAGTCATGATTTTGAGTATATAGAAGTTTGATTAGTGTCAGGAAGGCAATGGAGAGAAACCTAAGGTCCTAAGAAAACTTGAATCCTAAAAAAAAATCTATCAGAATTACAGTCATCAGAGTATCATATTAAAAAAAACACAAGTATGCTTCCGACAAAGGTCACAGACAACAGTAATAAGACAGTATACAAAAACATGGTTGATACAAATAAATTGTCCTTTGAAAATATAACATGGTAGAACAGGTAGGTGGCAATAATATCTAAGCAAATAGAACTATGTTTGATGTAATTATAAAACCATATAAAATTCTTGTATTTGAAAGGAAACAGGTCATCCAAAAGTGACAGATATAAAATAAAGCTTCTTGAAAATAACCCTGGAGATTTTTTTCCATGGGTTTCAGCCATTGCTTTATTAAAAAGGATATGAAGAACATAACATAAAAACAGCAATTTTGAAAAAAAGTACACTATATTTAATTTATGTGAAAACACAACAAAGGTACAGTTTTAAGTACGAATTGTAAGAGTGCTGTATGAAGAATGTTATGTAAGGATACATATCTATACATGTACAAAGTAGAAAAAGAAGTCCTGCTTAGCTCACTCACAAATTGGGTATCCAAGATATATATATATATATATATATATATATATATATATATATATATATATGTCATATATCTTCAATCAATGTAAAATGAACTGAGAAAATATATCTGGTTTACATTTCTAGTTCCCATTCTATTACTAAAGGGAAGGCAGGACAGGAAATTGAGCAAAAATTGAAACACAAACCACTATTAAAAACTGCTTACTGTCTCCAATAACTTTCATATACAACCCAGGCCCACCAGACACTGGAGTGGGGGTGTCATCTGATGTAGGATGGACCCTTCCAAGTCAGTCAAGTCAATGTCCCACAGACGTATCTGCTGACTAGTACCACTTTCTCAGGTTACCATAGGTTGCATCAAGTTGACTATTAAACCAACCAGGACAACCATATAAAATTAGGTAAAGAACAATTGATTAATACTTTATAAATTCATTGTCCATGATCTAAATGTTAGATGTTCCTCTAAGGGCATATGTAAAAAGCTTGACCTCTGAAAATTTTGGGAGGTAGTAAGAATTTGAAATAAATGAATGAAGTATGACGTGTTCATGAGTATCACAAGGAACACGCCAAGGGAACATTCGTGTGGCCCTACTTTGTAGCTTCGTTCATAGTGCTGAAATTCTCCAAACAAATTATTACAAAAGGACTAATTATAATAGCAAATTTTTTATTTTTTCTTTCTGCTCCTTTCAAGATCTGATCCTGTGATCCCATAATGATGTATTTTCAGTCATCAACTTCATCAGAAACAAAATATTTGTGGCTAATTTTACCATGAAAGTCGTATCTCCAAAAATGTTAAACAACAAAAAAAAAAAAACAGTCCCAGAAGTTTTGTAGTAGTATTTCAGAAATGATTTCTACACTCATTTATTTAAAATCAAAATCTAGAAATATGTTGTTATATTTTTGTGTTTGTGTGTGTTTGTGTATGCATTGTTGGCATATATGTGTGTTAGATGAAAAAATAGACATCTATTTCAAATTATATTTTATCTATATAAAGGACATAAATATAAATAATTTTCTAAAACTCATAAATGGTGATCTTAACATTTTATGTATTTAACCAGTCAATATTGAGCTCAAAAATTCACAACTAATTTTAAGCCTAACATGCAACATTCTGTTCAGAATTGCATAACAGAGGTTCTCCCACAGCAATTAACTGTAATGCAATCATTCAGGAAGTTTTTTTGAAAGTGCAAATTGGAATATACTTAAATAGTTTCAATTTTTCTTTTCTTTGGATGAAAGATTCTTTTATAGTGCAAATACATTTTAATTAGAATTTCTTTTGAAAAAAGAAAATCACAGTAAAAATGAAACTATATTTAATGATAGAAGCCAGAGGGTAAATAATATTAATGCTAAATGTGTGTCTTTCAAGAAGGAAAGGAAATTTACTGTGGCATGCCTTTGTTTAAGTACAATGATCCAATGGCAGACAATAGTTCTTTGTATGAAAGTTGAATCAGATTCAGAGCATGAAATCTGTGAACGTTTTGAGATAAACAGTGATTCTTTGATGATTTATTTCAAAGCATCTAACAGAAACTAAGCAAAGCAATCCATCTTCTTTCTCTTGGCAAAGACTTTTTACTACTTTAGACTCAGGGTACTTGCTAACATCCTAATGAGCATTTGAAAAAGGGGAAAAGTCTTAAGTGGTGGCATTACAAAGAAAATCAACCATTCAAATAGTTTTTCCAGACTATACTGGGAAAGTGAACTTGTGAAGCAGACCCGCAAATGGCTTGGAAATGTGGAACAGTGCAAAGTCTGCTTAAAGGTGACAGATTTCTGATCAGCAACAGTAGAATTTTGCTTTTGCTACAGTATAATTCAGACTATTTTTGAAGGACATACCTATATTTTCAAAAAAGACAGGCATTCACAGCTTAATTTCTGTCATGATTTGTATGCCAATATTGTTTTTGTAAAACGTTTTTGTTTGTTTGCTTGTCTAAGCAAAATTACTTGAGATTCCTATTCTTACTAAGTGAAGGACATTTGTTTATGGAAAGGAGAAATACTTGACCCGAGAGAACAGTTTCTACCTACGCTATTTTAATTAAAGCCTTGAAATACACTTTTAAATCATTTATAACAATTGTTTTCTTTGCCATTACCACCGTGGAGATTATAAATTAGTATTGCTTACCAAGCTATTAGTGGAACATCAGGCAAATTACTCGTGCACTAAATACAATGATTTTGTTGTTTGTTTGTATTTTTGGGTTTTACTTTTGTATTGTTCCTTCTAAGTAAATTGTTGCATTGCCTTTGAAATAAAAATGGACCTTTAAAGATTGCTTGAGGCTCATTACACTTTTTTTCAGCAAAATGGCTGGATGCAAAAGTAACTAAAAAAAAATCAGAAGCCCTTTTGCTTACAGATGACAAATGGGCTGAGAAAGAAATTAGGAACATAACACCCTTTACAACAGCTGGAAAGTGTCTTGTTGTAACTCTAAGCAATCAAGTAAAAAACCTGTATGACAAGAATCTCAAGTCTATAAGAAAAGATATTGAAGAAGATACTAGAAGATGGGAAGATCTTCAATGCTCATAGATCAGTAGGATTAACAATAAAAATGGCCATTTTACCAAGCAATCTACAAATTCAATGCAATTCCTATCAAAATGCCGACACAATTCATTACATAGTTCATAAGAACAATTCTCAACTTCATATGGAAAACAAACAAAAAAACAAACAAAAAATAGCTTAAACAATCCTATACAATAATAGCACTTCTGGAAATATCTCCACCCCTGATTTCAAACTGTACTACAGAGCAACAGTAATAAAAACTGCATGGTACCAGCATAGAAGCAGATTGATAAATGGAATCAACTTGAAGATCCAGACATAAACCCACACACCTATAGACACTTGATTTTTGATAAAGAAGCCAAAACCATACAATGGAACAACAACAACAAAAAAGAAATCATTGTCAACAAATGGTGCTAGTCCACCTGGATATCTACAGGTGGAAAAATGCAAATAGAACCATATTTGTCACCCAGAAAAATACTACAGTCCAAGTGGATCAAAGACTTCAACATAAACCAGAAACACTAAATCTAAACACTAAAAGAAGAAAAACTGGGGAAGAGTCTTGAATTCATTGGCATAGGAGAAAAACTTCCTGAATAGAACAGCAACATCTCAGGCTCTAAGATCAGCAATTAGTAAATGAGACCTCAAGGAACTGAAAAGCTTCTGTAAGGCAAAGGATGCTGTCAACAGAATAAAATGGCAGCTCACAGGTAGGAAAAAGATCTTCACCAACCTGACACGTGACAAAGGGCTAATGTTCAAAATATATAAATAACTCAAGACTAACTCAACAAACCAAATAATCCAATTAAAAAAATGGGCTATAGAGCTAAGCAGAGAATTCTCAACAGAGGGATCTTGGATGGCCAAGAAGCATTTAAAGAAATGCTTGACATCATTAGGGGAATGCATTGTTGAAATGCACTGCATTTCATCCTGACATGTCCTGATATTCATTTTTGTAGCATAATCAAGGTTTTGGCTTTATTTCAGTGGAGAGCTATGAGAGGGGAAATGCTCTCTCTTCTACTCTACATCTCTCCATGACCACTGACATTATTGTGTCCTTTATAGATTTCCTTTATAGATAATTAAATTGTTTTAATTGGTTTAAATGGAAATGCTGCTGTGCGGGGTTATTTCTGGTCAAACCAAAAGACAGCTCTAATGCAAGTGATATGAAACAGAAATGGGAATAATGGAATCCTATGCTAAAAGAAAAAAAAAAGATACAGGAATGTGAAGGCAGGTAGAGGAGCAAGTATAATTTGTGTCCAATAGTCCAGCAGTAGCATGAACACTATGGGAATAATGAACCAATTTCTGATTATATTCGAGACTATCCTATTAATGAAACTCATGTCAGGTACCAACAATTGGGCTAGAAACTATGTCAAAGGAAGAGGGTATTTAAAAAGCATTTCATTCATTTTTTTTTCCTTTACAGTATGTGGTGTATAATTATTTGATACATTCTATGTTAATTTGAATTACTATATCTTTACAAATGTTATTGAAAATTATCAGCTATTAGATCAAAATTCAAATAATTGCATGGAAACTTGGAAACATATCATTGGCTTTGTAATGTGCACAGGCACTATATATATACATTTTATATATTAAATGTACAAATTCATATGTTATAAGACTGTGATATTATTAAGACAAACAATAATGCTTTGAACCTCAGTTGTATATACCTTTCATGTGAATTCTCTCACTAGACTATGTTTTAATAATGCTTGAACTCAGAACTCTTCTGTTAAATCAGCAAGTAAAAGAGAGATTAGTAATGGAATTTCAGTATTCTAATTAATCAATAATGTGTAAACCAATTCATCACTTCTAAATGTTTGGTATAGATTGTATCCACACACACATATTTCTGTATTCATATCAAAAACAAGTTTTGCACATTGACAGTTAATATAAATGATAAATAGAAAATCATATTTCATGATATTTCATGAGGATTGTAAATAAAGGTCAATAAATTTGTTGTAGTTTCCTCTAAGCAAATATTTCTTAAATGTCACATTTGCACAGCATTAAATGTTTTAGCAAACACTTGAGAAGAGTGTCCTCCTGACACTGATGAGTGAATATATTATCCTGTGTTTTTCAAAAGAAGAAACCAGTGTGTTTGCCAGCTTTATTTGCATTAACAGATATATTTTGAGCAAATAAGGTAGAATTTATTTAGAAAGACTTCAACATGCTAAAGTAATATTTCTCTATATTAAGTTAAAATCAGTGAGGGCAAAAACATGTTAGAGAAGTTGCTACTTTAGCACCATATTCAAAAGAACAAAGGATATACAGAATTCTGAAATGTTTTCTTTATTCCCTGTTTCTGGTGTTAGTATTCTGGAGCTTGGGAACTTCCACTTCACACAATATATTCAGCTAATGAGATTGCAGAGGCATGCACTCTCCATCATTTCCTTATCAGTGACAGTCAGTCCATTAAACCTGTAACCTCAAGAATGGAATTTCAGTTTTAAGCCTTTGTATTCAGAGAATGATCTTCCCTAGACTGTTAATAGATAAGATGGATACCATATTTGGTGACAATTCATGACACTCAACCTTTACAAACTGTTTTCAAACCAACTTCTGGCCTATTATCTTCTACAAAGACATTTTATAGTTTATTTAGTGAATCATGAAATTCTGAAGTAGGCTTTAACTATTGTTTACCTGTATTATCATTTCTGAACACAAAGTAGAGTAATATATACAATAGATACTTAAGAGTCTTCATTTCATTTGTGTCTTCTCAGAAAAATTGTATCGTTCTACTGAATGCAATCTTCCTTTAGATGATGGCATTATTTGTCCTTCTGAGAACAAAAAGATAATGTTTTATCTTTTGACCCATAACAGCACAGGCCACAATAAGTTAGACATCCAAACAATTGAAAGTCAGAACTGCAGGCTAATAAAGAGACTTCCCGTATTTGCTGTTAGTCAGTTTAAGTTAGAGTAGAAATTTAACCAGCCAGGCACAGGGATCAGTTCCTTCTGTAACAAAGAAGATTCTTCTCCAACTATAAAATCTGAGTAAACCACCTGGATTGTAGCATATGTTATTAGTATCTTGGTCAGTCTTTTCAATATAGTGTTTCATTCTGTTTTGTATATATACAGATCAAAAAAATCAGATACAGAAATTAATTCAGTCCCACAATTCAGTCTAATTAAAGTTTTGTAAAGCAGTATGAAAAGACCAGCAAGGTTATTGATCCTTTGAGAAGAATGCAGTACAGATATGGCTTAAGATGATTCTCAGCAGAGTTGTCTTAGAGAAAGGAATATAGATTTAGATATCTGGAGATACAATCAATAAATGTCTTTGAGATATGAAGTAAGTAGGGAATAAATCAATCAGTATTTAGAATGATGTGGAGATAAAAATGTGTAGCAATAAATATCCTTGGAAAGGATATTATATAAACCAATATATAATGCATAGAAAAAGTACACACTGAACAATGTGAGTACGGAGAGATTAATCAGGTGTGTTGAGGACAGGATTTTCTATATCCAGTTAGGAGATTAATATGTTTGTAAAATAGAGAAAATAAGGATGACTTTCTGAAGAATTATCTACATAGTAGTAGATGTTAATAAATACAGAGGATCAAAGCTTGCTTTGAATACAGTGTGCAATTTTTAAAGATGCATTATCAACCTCCATAATAGAAATAACTCTCGAAAAACCTAAGGAATTAGGAACAACAAAAACAGGTTGGCAGAATGGAACTAATAAATGAAGGTCCTTTACGACAATTAATATTAATAAAACAATGACATTATTCAATGTGTAGGATACATTATATAGCTTGTTTGTAGTTTAACTGTGTAATTTATACATGAGAAGAAAATCTCTGTTAACATATATTGCATTCACCTAAGAGCTAAAGAATTAAAAGCAGTTATATAAATACAAATGTTAATGTTACTTTATATGTGTGCAGCCTGTTTAGACTAGTACACAATAGAAGTAGGTTTTAGAATTATGACTCAAGGAAGCAAATGAATGAAAATTTAAATCAACAGCTTTAACTCATTGTTCATGTTATGAGAAAACAAATTGCTCATGATCTTAGGCATGTGTTTTCTGATAGTAAGAATTTTAAAATGCTTATAAACATGGAAATAATAGTAAATACATATTTTCTTACTCAAAGACTATTGAAAACTATTAAATAATATGTTCATTGGTATAATTTGATTTGTCATATTAAAAACTTAATATTTTGAGGACAATGAATGACATTATAATTGGATTTAAGGCAAGCTCCACAAAATGGAACTCATATTTAGCACCACCATTGATGAAGCCCCATACAAACAGCTTTACTATAGAATCTAGTACTATTTTTAAAATTCTTTCCCTTTTTAATATTTTTATTACAATTTATTCACTTTGTGTCCCAGCTGTGACCCCTTCCCTCATGCCCTCCCAACCCTCCTCTCCTTTCCTCTTCTCCTCCCATGCCCTTCCCCCAGTGCACTGATAGGGAAGTCCTCCTCCCCTTCTATCTGATCCTAGCCTATCAGGTCTCATCAAGACTGGCTGCACTTTCTTCTCTTGTGGCCTGGAAAGGATGCACTCCCTCCTCCCCCAAAAAGGGGGAGGTGACCAAAGAGCAGGCCAATCAGTTCATGTCAGAGACAGCCCATGTACCCCTTACTAGGACACCCACTTGGACACTGAGCTGCCATGGGCTACATCTGGGCAAGGGTTCTTGGTTATCTTCATGCATGATCTTTGGTTGGAATACAGTCTCAGAAAAGACCCCTGTGCCCAGATTTTTTGGTTCTGTTGCTCTCCTTATGGAGCTCTTGTTTTCTCCATGTCTTTCTATCTCCCCCTTCTTTAATAAGATTCCTTGCATTCTGCCAAAAGTTTAGTTATTAGTCTCAGCATTAGCTTTGATACCCTGCTGGGTAGAGTCTTTCAGATTCCCTCTGAGGTAAGCTCCTGTCCTGTTCCCTGTTTTCTCCCTCTTTCGATGGCTATCCTTGCCTTCCTGAATGAGGACTGATCATCTTACCCAGGGTCTTCCTTCTTGCTTAGCTTCTTTAAGTTGCAGTTTTTTCCTACTAAATATATACAATTCGAAACAACCTGCAGTAACTCATTATTATACACTCATATTAATTTTTCACCAGGATTTCTTTTTTTTTTTTTCAGTAGATGTTAATCAGTATATAGAGCTACAACTTACCAAGTTGTAGAGAATAAAATACTTCACAGTGCTCAACCCCAACTGGGACTTCTATATTACACTACCTTCTGCCAAGGCTTAGGATAATTGTAGGAGAAGGTGTCAAAGGATGCTCAGAGCCAGTGGAGCTGATGACTACTAGGGAATGGTATTTTCTGAGCATGACAAAGCAGTGGCACATATGAGCTCATAATAGTCGTGATAGCATGCTCAAGAGCAATGCATGCTTAAACTGGTCATAAGCCCAGGACAGAGTGGGGAGGTAATACAAACTTCTACATCTGGCTTAAGAGTTATTGGCATCTAATGGCTACTGGGAGAGGGAGAGTTAATTTTATTTGAGGACATGGCACCTGAGGATCTACCCAGAATGTAGTAGACAACCCCACAGAAAAGCCTATATTGTTGACACTAATGGGACTCAATGTGCCTAAAAAAATATGAAATTGGAAAAGAATATTGAGTCACTCAGGGAGGTACAGGCTTGCAGTTGGCTGTGAGTTTGAGGCCAGTCTGGTCTACAAAGCAAATCCAAAACAGCTGTCTTGAAAAAAAATTGAGGAGGGAGGTAGTAAAGGAACATTAAGAAAGAAAATAGGAGGTCAACTTGATAAAAACACATCATATATTTGCTTGAAATTATTAAAAAATAAAACATTAATAAATTAAAAATTAAAACATTTGCACAATACAAGATGAACTACATAAGATATAAAACATTGCTTAAAGTTATTAAAATTTGATAACTGGAACACGTATTTACATATTTACAGAGCTTTGTTTCTACTAAGTTCAGTTTTCTCTTTTTAGTATAGATTGCCTATATTGTTCAGAATCTTTGAAAAACTCCATGTTGAGCATTTTAGCCAGAGTCCTCCCTCTTGATTAGTTTCTTTAAGTATACAGATTTTAGTAGGTTTATCCTATATGATATGTCTATATGAGTGAGTATATATCATGTATGTCTTTCTGCTTCTGGGATAGCTCACTCAGGATGATCCTTTCCAGTTCCCACCATTTACCTGAAAATTTCATGATATCCTTGTTTTTTACTGCTGAGTAATATTCCATTGTGTATATGTACCACAATACACAATAAGGACATTTGCTCAACCATGTTTGTAGCAGCTTTATTTGTAATAGCCAGAAGCTGGAAACAACCCAAATGCCCCTCAACTGAAGAATGGGTACAAAAAGTTCTATTGTATTCAGTTCAAAATCCATAGTTTTTTTTTGTGTGTGTGTGTGTGTTTTACATATATACTCTACAACTGAGCTACTTTTCTTGATGTTGTTTTGTTGAGAAGGAAGCCACTGAAAAATTCATTCTACTCTGAATCTACTTTTGAATACTTGTCAGTACTTTCCTGTTTAGGTTTAAAAACAATGTTGCTGAAAATTTTCTAGAGCATTAATGAAATAATGCCATATGCAAATGTGTTGGGCCAAATTTAAAGCTGTTCTAGGACACATGAAGAACACTTGAACTATTGGTTTAGTTAACTCACCTAGAGCCAGTCATTTCTAAACACAAGATAACTGGATTTAAATTGTACATGGGTCAGGAACTGATTGTTGAGATGTGAAGGTGTGTCCTTTGCTGAGTTGTCCTTTGCTGTTTTCTGAATGAATCTTTTCATGTTTTAAGATAACTAATTGTCTTTGACATCTATTTAAAATGATAAGATTGGCTATTTTCTTATGTATATAAACACCCAGTTTAAAAAAAATTTTAAAGCATTAATATTTTATTTGAATATAATGATTCACTAGTTAGAATGTATAAAAAGGCTGTTAATCCTCAGTACTCAAGCACCGTTAAAAGGTATGAAACTTAGCCCAGATGCCCCTCAACTGAAGAAAGGATGCAGAAACTATGGTACATCTATACAATGGAGTATTACTCAGCAATGAAAAATAAAGAAATCATGAAATTTGCAGGTAAATGGTGGGACCTGGAAAGGATCATCCTGAGTGAGTTGTCCCAGAAGCAAAAAGACACACATGGTATATACTCACTCATATAAACCTGCAACATAGAATAAACCCACTAAAATCTGTACATCTAAACAAACTAAGCAAAAGAGAGGACCCTAACTCAAATGTTCAATCCCCATCCTGAAAGGCAAAGAGAATGGACATCAGAAGAAAAAGAAAACAGGAAACAACCTAGGAACCTGCTGAAAGCCTCTGCAGTGCAGAATGTCAAAGCAGATGCTGAGCCTGATGGCCAACTGATGGGCAGAGTACATGGAATCTTATATAAGAAGTGGGAAATTGTAAGAGCTGGAGAGGACAGGGTCTCCACAAAGAGAGCAACAGAACAAGATAATTTGAACACAGGGAACTTCCCAGAGACTCATACTCCAACCAAGTACTATTCGTGGAGATAACCTAGAACTCCTGCACAGATGTAGCCCATGGCAGTTCAGTGCCCAAGTGGGTTACATAGTAATGGGAAGAGGGACTGCCTCTGACATAATCTGATTAGCCTGCTCGTTGATCACCTCCCCCTGCGGGGGGGAGCAGCCTTACCAGGCCACAGTAGAGGACAGTGCAGCTACTTTTGATGAGAACTGATAGACTAAGATCAGAAAGGAGAGGAGACCCTCCCCTATTAGTGGACTTGGGGAGTGACATGCATGCAGAAACGGGAGGGAGGGTGGGATCGGGAGGGGAGGAGGGAGGGCCTTATGGGGGGATACAAAATGAATAAAGTGTAATTAATAAAAAAATTTAAAAAAGAGTTTAATGCAATTTTCTTATTTTTATTTCACTGTGCTGTTATTTTATTCTTTCTTCTCACTTTTTTATATTTGCCTTTATACTTTCCTTTATGCTTGTTTCTGGTTCTTGGATGTAATATAAAATTTAGTGATTTATAGTTAATCAGATCATAGTTCACCAAGAGAGCCATCAATATTGATGACATTTGTTTCATTCTTTACAAATTTTATCACTTCATTTGCCTATATTTGAGGTAAATAGGTCTCCTTATATACCAACTTATGAACTTGAAATTTTTATCTTCAGGCAAAAATGTCTTAATTCATGAGAATGAAAACTTCTTTGTACCTTTTACAAACCATCTACCAACAAAACAAAACACCCCAAAAACCTCTTTACAATTCTGTCATTTATTTAGGTAAAATAATTGTCATTGTTATTATATTAGCTGCTCCTTTAACTTTTCATCTCAAACATTACCTTCTTTCATTGGAAGTTTCATCTGGCTATAGGAAGTGGTGACTTCAGGCTCCTTAAGCCCCACTCCTAGGCGTATCAACTAAGTTGGCCTCTTAGACTCCTGGGTACCACTCCTGTCCCAGAGATGCCCTCACCACAGATTTCCATTTTTTCTCTGTATCCTTCTCCAAAACCCTCCTCCACTCTTCACACACTTGAACTCCACCTCTGTTATCCTCCCCACTCACTCTCCCATCCAGTTCTCTCCCTCCATCTACTTCAGATGTCTATTTTATTTCCTGTTTTGCGTGAGATTCAAGCATCTTCCTTGGGCCTTCTTTGACTTCTTTGGGTTTGTGGGCTGGAGTATGGTTATCCTGTACTTTATTCCTAATATCCACTCACAAGTGAGTACACATCATGCCTGTTATTCTGGTTCTGGGCTACCTCACTCAGGAATATCTTTTCTCGTTCCATCCATTTGCTTGTAAAGTGCACAATGTCTTCGTTTTTAAATGATGAGTAGTATTGCATTGTTTAAATGTATATTTTCTTTATTATTTCTTTGGTTTAGGGACATCTAGGTTGTTTCCAGATTCTTGCTATTATGAATAAAGCTGCTATGAACATAGTTTAAAAAGTGTCCTTGTGGTTTGGCAGAGCATTTTTGGATATATTCCCAGGAGTCATATAGCTAGGTCTTGAGGTAGATCTATTCCCAGTCTTCTAAGAAACCTCCAGATTGATTTGAACACTGGTTGTTCAAGTTTTCACTCTTACCCGAAATGGAAGAGTGTTCCTCTTGCTCCACATCTTTGACAGAATGTGCTATTACTTGAGTTTTTGATCTTTGCCATTCTTTTGGGTGTTAGGTGGCAACCTGCCCATTAAACCTTAGATCTAAAATGTGCTTCACTTACAAGAAGTTTAGTGATAACGATGGATTAAAAGTTGCCAATGACTGGCCCAACTTGAGGCCTATCCCATGGGAGAGAGCTAACCCTTGACACTATTAATGAAACTCTTCTGTGCTTTCAGACAGTCACCTAGTATAACAGTCTCCTGAGAAGCTTCATCCAGCAGCTTATGGAAACTGTTTCAGAGACCCACAGCCAAACAATAGGCTAAGCTCAGGGAGTTTTGTGGAAGAGTGGGAAGAAGGATTGAGGGAGTCAGAGGAGTCAAGAATACTTACAGAATCATCTAACCTAGGCCCGTGGAGGCTCAGTGAGACAAACCACCAACCAAAGAGCATATATGGGCTGGACCTATACTTCACACAAATATGTTATAGATGGGCACTTGGTCATTATGTGGGTTCCCTAACAATGTAAGTAGAGGATCTCTGTTGTCTTCCTTTGAATCCCTTTCCTTTAGCTGGGCTTCCTTTTCTGGCTTCAATTGAATGTGCTTAGTTCTGTTCTAACTTGAGATACCAGGGTGGGTTGGTACTCTTGTGATGCCTCCCTTTCTCTGATAAAAAGGAAGGGGTGAATGATTGGAGGTAGGGGCATGAGGGTGGGAGTGGTAGGAGAGGAGGGAGGGCACTAGGATCAAGCTGTAAAGTGATTGAATCAAGACAGAAAGAATGAAAGGAGGGAAGGAAAAAACTTTACCTTCCTTTTATGATTCATGTATTTAATAAGAATATAAATGAAACTAATGTAATGACATTTATAACTATGTAGATGTTCCTTTGACCTCAAAACTTACATTGTGGATTCATTGTTATACTGTGCTTTTTTGCAACATTTCTCTCTCACAAATGTATTTTTACCTGAATTATGTTTTTATTGCAGCCTATTCTCTCCAGGTGATTGCTGATTTCAGATTTACAGATATTACATAATCTGAGCAGCTATAAGAAGTCAAATAAACTAAAATTTCTCCAAGGTTACCTACATTCTAAGTTATCACTTTGTTTCAAAGATTGATTTAAATCTCAGGGATAGCTAAAGTGATACATCAAACTTGGACCTTTTTATATGAAACAGTTCAGGTATAAGAGTTAAAGGAAGTAATCCCTACACAACTCAGAATAAACACACACAAGTAACCATATTTACATCTATCCATCCATCTATCTATCTATCTATCTATCTGAATGTCCCTATATATAGATTGATAGATTATAGAAGAAAGAAAGAAATATAGATAGATGATAGACAGATAGATTAGACAGACAAAATATTATGTCAAATATTGTTTTTTGGTTTTTTTTCTCTTTTTTTATTATTTATTTTGTATTTTATTTTTTTCTTATCAGTTACATTTTATTAACTCTGTACCCCAGCCATGTCCCGATCCCTCATTCCCTCCCAGTCCCTCCCTCCCTCCTCTCCACCGTGCTCCTTTCCAAGTCCACTGATAGGGGGGGACCTCCTCCCCATTCATCTGATCCTGTTTTATCAGGTATATTCAGGACTGGCTGAAAAGCCCTCCTCTGTGGCCTAACAGGACTGTTCCTCCCTTGGGGGGTGGGGAGGTGAAAGAGCCAGTCATTGAGTTCCTGTTAGAAATAGTCCTTGTTCCACTCACTATGGGAAACCAATTGGTTACTGAGCTACCACAGGCTACATTTGAGCAGAGGTTCTAGGTTACACTCATACATGGTCCTTGGTTGCATGTCAGTCTCAGAAAAGACCCTATGCCCAGATATCTTTGGTCCTTGTGGAGCTCCTATCCTTTCCTCATCAAATATTGTTAAGTTTTGAAAATTTGATCCAACCAAGGATTTGGTGTAGGATGGTGACAGTGCCCCTTGGGAAGGTTTTGAGGCAGACATTAAGTAGTGGAAGAAGTATGTTCATCCTTTTTGTCTCCCTTACCAAAGTTACCACAAAACAATATAGAAATTCATTATATCTACTTTTTTATTAATTTAAACAGGAAAATTATTTAAAAATTTAAGGTGTGTCCTGATTTTCCATTTATCAAATAAAATATTAAAAGTTAGGTAAAATAATTTAAGTGGATTTTTAAATTATTAACTTAAATCCACTTTGCATGATGCCAATTACTTTAGAAGTTAACACTCAGTACGTTGAGTGTTTAAGTAGCATTTGATCTTCAGAAAACCTTTAAGTCATTATAAGCTTTTAAAATCACTTTCCTTAGAGAAGAAAAGCATAGATTCCTTTGTGTAATTGAACCTAAATCCTAAAGTTTTCATTTGATTTA
Source organism: Psammomys obesus (assembly GCF_907164565.1). Classification (NCBI taxonomy): domain Eukaryota; kingdom Metazoa; phylum Chordata; class Mammalia; order Rodentia; family Muridae; genus Psammomys; species Psammomys obesus. Next base: position 260,502 of record NW_026594428.1, on the reverse strand, counting down.
GAAGGCTATTTAATTTTTTTCTTACTTTTTTTTTCTTTCTGTGTTTTGAGAAAAAATATTTTTAGAGAAAATATAGAAAAACTGTAAAATCAACCTCTGCCATCCATAAATGTATATATGTGTGCACTTAAGCACACATATGCACAAGAACCCCACACACTATCCCAGCATAAACACACATACACACACACACACACACACACACACACACACACACACCATAAATATGTTGGGTGTTTTAAATTCTATTACTGGAAAATTAGAGACTAGAAAGTCCTTGGAGCATGGTGGAATAGATGGCAGGAAATATGAATGTGTTAACAGTTAAGAGAACTTCCTGTTGTTGTCAATAAATGGATTTTTTCCAATACCATGTCAAATTACTTACAACCATGATCACTAAATCTCCATGGAATCTCTCAATCTCTTCTGAACTTTCTTGATCCCAGCACACATTTAGCATACAACCACACAGAAATATACCAAATAATTTATTATATATATATATATATATATATATATATATATTATTCATATATTAAATAGAGAGTCAGAAAGGTAGATAGATAAATAGATGCATAGAATGATATAATTAAGACAATCAGCATTAATCATTGGCCTTTGGCATGTACACAGGTCCTCGTGTTTATAGAGCAAGGACTTCACTGACTTAGAGATGTCCCTATCCCAGAAAAAAAAAAGCTTCTAAGCAACTCTTTCATGAAAAGGTTAAAAACATATGTAAATTTATTTCCTAAATTCACTCTATAATGCTAGTTTTAATCATCAAACCGACAGAACCTAGCATAATATAGGAAGAGCATATCATTGATAAATTATTTATATTGGGTAGGCCTGTAGGCATCTCTTCACAAAATTAACTTTATTTGATTAATTAAAGGAAGAATATTTAGCTCAGTGCCATCATGTCTTAGTGTTTTTATTACAGTGAAAAAATACCATAACCAAAAACCAACCAACCAAACAAACAAACAAAAAACTTGAAAAGTTTTATTTCATCTTATTTTTCTACATCACAGATGATCATCGAAAGGAAACGTGGGCAGTAACTAATGCAGAGGTTGTGGAGGACAGCTACTTTCTGGTTTGTTTTCCATGACTTGCTCATACTGCTTCCTTTTAGTACTCAAGGTCATCAGCCCAGTGGTGGTTACACCCTCAGTGAGCTGGACCATTCTGTACTCAATCATCAGTCAATAAACTGGATGACAAGTTTGAACACTGGCCAATACAGTGGGGTCGTTTTTTGAGGATTCTTCTTCGTAAATGAATCTAGCTTGTGTCAAGTTGACCTAAAACCAGTAAGAACAATGCAGCACCATCCCCAAGGCAGGTGACCTGAATCTTGTAAGAATGCATGCATGCATTCCTCTCTGTTCTTGATGGGGTGTGATATAACAGTTTTACATAGTATCTGTCCCTGTGACTACTACTTTTATGATGACATATAACCAGAACTTGCGAGATAAACTGAGTCATATTCACACCTCTGTCGTTTCTTTTATCACAGCCACAGACTGAAAATCTGACACATGGTTAGTTGTCATTGTGAGAGGCCTTGATCTGAACTGTGTTCATTTTCCACCACTGTTTTTTGCAGACAATTTTCTCACTTTTATTCTTCTTCACTAGAAATGTATTTGAATATTAGATATTTCTGGAGAAGTTTAATCTAATTACAAAAGAAATTTGTCTTTGAAAATATTAATTTCTATAAAATGTGACATGATTTTTTAAAACAAACAAACAAACAAAAATGCTTTCTGGTTTTTATGTAATCAAATGTCAAGCCTGGAAAAAATAAAACTTCATTCTGTTCAGAATTTTCCTCTTTAGTGACCAATATCTTCTGGAAGTGATATTGTCTGTCCATGAAGAGTAATTGCATCCATATTTTCTTTGAAAAGTTATAAATTTGATACTAGTTTGTTGGCTATTGCTTTTCTTTAATGCTTTTATATCCTTAGTTTGGGTTAAACTACCCAGTAGTCCTACCTGCTCAGCTGTCACCACACAATCCTTAACCATCATTATCATCCTCTGTTATTTCATTCCACATGTATACTGCTAGTCATCCATCTATATATTTTAAGTTGCATTTTTGAGATAATTCCCTAGGACTTACAGGTCACAGGGCCACAAAGACATCTAAAACTCATGAGTTATTTCCATTGCCCTTGATTACTCACCATAACTACATAACACATCCCATCTGTCTAAGAATCACCCATGTTGGTTGCAAGACATAAATAAATCAAGCCCAAACCAACCAGAAATTTTCTCCCTGGCTTGATTTTTTTATACAAAGGATTATAGGTATAAAACTATATCAATTACCTTGCATAGCACTAGAGCTTACATGCTTTAGTACAGGTCTGTCAATCAATGTATGTTCAATGTAAGCTTACATGCTTTAGGACAGGTCTGTCAATCAATACTCTTGCAATAGTAGCAGGAGTATTATAGGTTAGCTAACCACTTTTTTACTGATTTTAAAGCCTTCTTCACATAAATGACTTTCTTTATGTATAAAATTATCAGCATTAAAGGAAAATTAAAATAATTTATTTATTTTTTTAGCAATATAAGATTTTTCTGTTTGCATAGTCCTTGTGTTATCTTACTAAAATCTAAAAAGATTAACTACTATAATTTTCCAAATTAATAACATAATAATATTGTAGCGTTCATGTTCAAATGCATATTATATAATTCCAACTCAGTATACTTATTATCTTTCAATTCATATATACAGATATAATAATTGCACATATTTTCAGTTGTTTGACTTTGAAAGAACTTGGTGTAGGGAATTTAGATCGATGTTGAGGCCTTTCCAGGAACAATGATAAAAGATTTTGCACATCTTTTACACATATTTGGGTATCCTAGTAACAAATGAACATACTATAAAGTGTAGGTGAATCAGTAAATCCACAGTACTTGCACATTTTGTCCAATTAATGATGACCTTAAGGCAACATTTTCTAGAAGAATTCTTTTCAAATATTCTGGTCTTGTTTAGGTTCATTTAGTGCTGTCCATATGTGCTATCAATGGGCCTGGAAACACTTCTAATGTCCACACCTTCAGAAAGAATTATTTTTGCTTTCTTAACAACTGTCAACTGCCAGGTTTTTTTTTTTTGTTTTGTTTTGTTTTTTTTTCAGTAAGGAGTGAAGCCTAGAGATCATGATTCTCATATATGTCAGGATGATTGCTGGTTTGATTAAATGGCTTTATGCAGGCTATGGCTGCTTTGAGTTTGTGATTCTTGCACACAATGTCTAGAAAACATTTCACTACTCTCTTCCCCAAACTCCAGGTATAACATTTTCTCTTTATCCTCTTCCTTAATGTTCCCTGAGTATTGACAGTGGTAAGCGCTAAGCACTGACTCTCTTGTACTTAGCATTTTTGACAAGTGAAACATCTTTCATGAGCTACTGTTCATCGGGAAATGATATTCTCAGAACAATGCTAAGAACAACCCATGTGTATGGTTATAAAAATATTTAGAGGGCAATCTGACAGTAGGAGCATTTACCAAATAAAAATGGAAGACTCATCATAGATCCTATGACCTCCCAATGTGGGCTTCTTGATCAGTAACATAAGTCTGGGGAATATATACCCTCCTGTGAAGCATGACTCAAATTCAATCAGAAAATTACTTAACCACCACTGTCATGACACTATAGAGAAATGGGTTCTTTTTTGCCTGGCAGGAATATTTTACCAGGCAAGGAATAGTGCTGATGAGAACTGTCACTTGAATATTTCTAAATGCCACCATACTTGGCTTAAGTCATGCACTGTCTCCTGATTTTTATCCATTCTATTTAATAGCTAATCCAATGTGATGTAATATGATTTCTACCAGTTCAACAGCTATATGATTTTTCTTTCCTACTATTTATAGTTTTTTTTTATAGTAATGAGATATAGGAGGAAGGAAGGAGGGGAAGGAGGAAGGCAAGCCTGTATAGCACGGACTGGGGCTCAAGAGATGGCTCGCCAGGTAAAGGTGCTTGCTGTAAAGTCTGAGAACTGGCACCTGATTCCCGGGAAATATGTGATACAAGAACAGAAACTAACTCTTGAAGGTTCTAATTTATACAAGCCAAATGTGGCCTGATGCACCACTCCCTCCAATAAACAAACATGTAAAATACAACAACAGAAGCAGGCAGATAGATAACAGTATATTTGTTTTATTACTGTGAAGTTTAAATAATAGACAATATTATATAGTTACAGTTTTGAAGCAGAATGCAAATATATAAATTGCATATAACCCAGATAATGACTAAATAAACTTTTTGAAACAAACAAAACAGAAACCCTTATCATCTTTAAGTACAGACAACTCATAGGAAAAAGTTATTACAATTTATTCACTTTGTATCCCAGCTGTGACCCCCTCCCTTGTCTATCCTTCTCCCCTTATGCCTCTCCCCTAGTCCCATGACGTGTTCCTAGCCTATCAGGTCTCACCAGGACTGGTTTCATTGTCTTCCTCTGTGGTGTGGCAAGGCTGTGCCCCCATCAGAGGGAGGTGATCAAAGAGCCATACACTGAATTCATGTCAGAGACAGCCCCTGTTCTCCTTACTAAGAAGCTCACTTGGAGACTAAGTCTATGGGCTACATCTGTGCAATGGTTTTAGGTCCTCTCCAAGGGCCTTGGTTAGGGTAGGTCTCTTTTTTTTTTTTTTTTTTTTTTTTTTTACTCTGTTGGTCTCCTTTTGGAGCTCTTGTCCCCTCTAGGTCTTTCTATCTCCCCTTCTTTCATAAAATTCCATGCACTCTGCCCAAAGTTTGGCTATGAGTCTCAGCATCTCTTCATACCTCGATCAGTAGAGTCTTTCAGAGGCCATCTGTGGTAGGCTCCTGTCCTGCACCCTGTCTTCTCCTGCTTCTGATGTCCATCATATTTGCCCTTCTGAATGAGAACTGAGCATCTTCCCTACGGTTTTCCTTGTTGTTTAGATTCTTTAGGACTACAGATTTTAGTATATTTATCCTAAACTATATGTCTAATAACCACTTATGAATGAATATATACCATGTGTGTCTTTCTACTTCTGAGTTACTTCACTCAAGATTATCTTCTCTAGTTCCTGCCATTTGCCTGCAAATTTCATGATTTCCTTGTTTTTAATTGCTGAGTAGTATTTCATTGTGTAAATGTACCACAATTTCTATATCCATTCCTCAGATGAGGGACATCTAGGTTGTTTCCAGCTTCTGGCTATTACAAAGTTGCTACAAACATGTTTTTATCTTTATGCCAGCACATCTTGTAGACAGGGTGAATTTTGAGTGTAAGTTTTTGTGGCTGGGTTGGTGTTCCCCTCCCTCTACTTAGAGGCTTGTCTAGGGAGAGGATATCCTCTTCCATCTCTATGGCCTCTGCTACTGGAAGTCTCTGCTAGAGTCTCTCTAATATCACCCTAGGAGCCTATTCTGTATATTTTGATTAAATATTACTGTTATATATTGAAAAATGATGTGAACCCATTGAAAAATGTAGTGTGTTTATCTGTCAGTTAAAAATAAATTCGTATTAAATAAAAAAGTAGAGACAAAATTTTAGAAATGAACTTTCTGTAGAGATCATAGAAAAATACCCCTTTGTAGCAGAGACACTGACAATGTCAGATATAGTAAATAATGATTGATAATGATGTTACTAAAGCATTAAATATTTAGCTATTTTTTTATTTACTAATATACTACTATGACCCCAAGGCCGTATCATGAGTCTTCTAATCAGAATATGAAAACAATAATGTAATGCTCTCCTCTAATCAGCAGTTTTATTGTATACTGGTACTTATTAACAATGCAGATTCAGCATACACCCTAAACTCATCCACCTCAGAATGGAATCATTACTCTAGGATGTAACAGGTAATCACCATATGCCACAGCATTGGAACCAATACATAGACCCAGAATATACTTATCTCTAAGAGGTAAAAGGATTTAGTATTGTTGACATGTTTGTAAATATCCCTACTCTAGCGTTAAGCCACTTATACAGGGCAGGTAAGGTTTACATATTGTAATTTTTAGCTTAAGTCATTAAAATTTCTAACTATGTTTGTGTTTGTATATAATTGTTTATTTAGTATGTGCCTATGTACAAATGTGATGTGTTTGTACACCTTTATTCACTAGCATCGTTGGACACGTAGGGAGGCCAGAGGAACAGTTCCAGGAATCAATAGTCTCCAACCACATGAGTTATAGACATCAAACATGAATACTACAGCTTGGCAGGAAATAGTTTTACACCCTGAGCCACCTCACTGTCCCTAGAAAAGTGCTAATAGTGTTAAGTAGAGTCAGATCAAAATAAGTTTATTAACTCTGAAACACAAGTTCAGAAAAAAATCATTTTAGTCCTAATACAGAGGAGAAACTTGGAATTATTTGTAATTGCTGTTCTAAAAAAAGTTAATTAATTTTAAATTACTAATGAGTTTTAACATTCCATGGCTTTAGCAATTTGAGTGAACACTTGACACAAAAAGTAAATTAGGTCTTTTTATCTTTAAAAACATAAATGTTCTTCACTATTACATTTTAATATATATATTTTTTTCTTCCAGAATGAAATTTTATACATACAACTTTGACAGTTTTGAGTGTACTATATTTGAATTACAAAGCACTAACCATAAATTTCTAAGGCATTTTAACAGTTTATTTTAATTTTTGCTTTTTTATTCTGTCTTTATTTTTAGTTAAAATTTGCTGATCATGTATGTCCTTGTCAAAAGAAATTATCACTCTTATACTTTTAACAATGCAAGATATAATTACGTATGCTCAAAATAAACACATTTCTATAGAATAACTGGTGAAATTTCCATCTCAAATAAAGTCTGTTGTCATCAATTATGAATTTATCCCAACATATCAGCACAAATACAATGTGCACAGTTTTTCAAAGCCATGAGGAACAGAATTTAAAATGTGCTTGCCATGTCCTTAAAGCAAAGTTTATAAACTTTATTATGTCAAAATCTTCCATGCTCTGCTATGAGAAACAACTGATTTAGTGAACCTTATAAACAAATCTTTATTATGAACTAATAATGGGGAATTAGAAGGAGTGCTAGCTTTTTGTTTTCTTGTATTTTTTCACCTTTTTTTTTTCTTTTAAGACAAAGTGAACATGTAGCCCAGGTCAGTCTCAAATCACTGTTCTTCTTAAAGTGAGCCTCCTGAGTTTGAAATGCTAAGTATGCACCATCAAACCCTGCTACTCCTGAAACCCCCATATGTCACCTTTATTTAAAAAAAAAAAAACCTCAGGACTATATGTTTACTAATAATCATTTTATCAAGCAATATAGTATTTATATATAATATTTGCAAGTGTAATATATTATTTCTAACCTTTAAGTGAAGTTAGTATATGTATTTATTTTCTCTTAATCTTTTACTCTGTCATTTTGTTCCTTTAGAATCATATAGCAATATGTGTCACAAAGACTCCAATGTGCACTTTAAGAAAAAGAGTATTGGTTCACAGAGAAAGCCAAAAAGATGATACCCATATGGTTACAATGGTGTTGGCTGTCAGGGTTATCTGTAACTATAGAAGCAGCTTTAAGCAGTATAGATATTGCAGAAAAGAAGCCTGGGAGTTGTTGGATTAAAGAGACATAGTAGTATCCAATGGCCTTGGAAAAAGCTAAAAACATTAACAATTAAACACAGTTGCTATGTGAGGCCCCATTGGACTTCAAGAAAATCATAGAAGAAATTTTCCACAACTTTACAAAAGAGATGTCTATAAACATACAAGAGGCCTAGAGAACACCAGACTAGACCACAAAAGAAAATCCTCACGTCACATCACTGTCAAAACACTAATTATACATAACAAAGAAAAGATATTAAAAGCAGCAAGTGAAAAAAGACAAGTAACATATAAAGGTAGACCTATCAGAATCACACTGGACTTCTCATCAGAAACTATGAAAGCCAGAAAGGCCTGGACAGAGGTCATGCAGACTTTAAGGGACCACAACCCAAACTACTATACCCAGGAAAGCTTTCAATCAACATAGATGGAGAAAGCAAAATATTCCATGATAAAACTAAATTTAAGCAATTTCTACACAGCAAACCAGCCCTACAGAAGATACTAGAAGGAAAACTCCAATCCAACGAAAACTATACCGAAGAAAACATAGGATACAGATAATTTCCCAACAAAAATTAAAAGAAAACAAGCAATGAATCACAGTAAGACCACCAACTACACAATAAAAGGAACTAACATTCATTGGTCACTATTATCTATCAATATCAGTGGACTCAACTCTCTAATAAAAAGACACATGTTAACAGAATGGATTCAGAAACAGGGTCCAACATTCTACTGCATCCAAGAAATGAACCTTTGCAACAAAGATAAACACTACCTCAGAATAAAGGGCTAGAAAACAGGTTTTTAAAGCAAACAGACCCAGAAAACAAGATGGAGTAGCTACAATAATATCAAATAAAAGATATTTTCAACCAAAATTAATCAAAAAAAGATGAGGGGCACTACATTCTCATTTAAGGAAAAATTGACCAAGAAGACACCACAATTCTGAACATCTATGCCCCAAATACAAGAGGGCTTACCTTTGTTAATGAAACATTATTAAAACTTAAATAACACATTGATTCCAACACCTTAATAGTGGGAGACTTCAACACCCCACTATCACCAAAGGACAGATCATCTAGAAAAAACCAAATAAGGACATAAAGGTACTTCCAGAGGCCGTAATTGAAATGGACCTAATAGATGTCTACAGAACTTTTCACCCATACTCAAAAGAGTATATCTTCTTTTCAGCACCTTGTAGAACCTTCTCCAAAATAGACCACATGTGCTTTTTGGTCACAAAGAGAGCCTCAACAGATACAAGAAGATTGAAATAATCCCCATGTATCCTATCTGATCACCATGGACTAAAGCTGCACCTCAACACCAACAGAAATAACATAAATCCTACACACAAATGGAAACTGAACAACTTGCTACTCAATAACAGCTGAGTTAAGGAAGAAATAAAGACAGAAATTAAAGACTTCTTAGAATTCAATGAAAATGAAGGTACAAAATACCCTTATTCATGGGACACAATGAAAGCCATGTTCAGAGGAAAATTCGTAGCACTAAGTGCCTTTAAGAAGAAATTTGTAACATCTCATACAAGCAACTTAATGGCCCAACTGAAAGCCGTAGGGAAAAAAAAAAGCAGATATACCCAAGAGGAACAGATGGCTAGAAATAATTAAAATTATGGCTGAAATCAATCAATTAGAAACAAATAAAACTATTCAAAAAATCAATGAAACCAAGAGCTGATTCTTTGAGAAAATCAATAAGATTGACAAGCCCATAGCCAAACTAACTAAAAGGAAGAGAGAAACTATCGAAATAAGCAAAATCAGAAATGGAAAGGGGGACATAACTACAGACACCGAGAAAATCCAAACAATCATTAGGTCATACTACAAAAGCCTATATGCCACAAAATTTGAAAATCCAAAAGATTTAGTTGATTCCAACTATCAAAATTAAGTCAAGCTCAGGTAGAAAGATTGAATAGTCCTATATCCCCCAAGGAGATCGAAACAGCCAACAACAGTCTTCCTACAAAAAAAAAAAAAAAAAAGTCCTGAGCCAGATGGATTCATTGCAGAATTCTACAAGACCTTCAAAGAAATGCTAATTCCAATTCTTTTTAAACTGTCCTACAAAATAGAAACAGAAGGAACATTACCAAACTCATTCTTTGAAGCGACAGTCACCTTAATACCTAAACCACACAAAGACTCAACAAAAAAAGAGAACTTCAGACCGATCTCTCTTATGAACATTGATGCAAAAATACTCAATAAAATACTTGCAAACTGAATCTAAGAACACATCAAAGAAATTATCCACCATGACCAAGTAGGCTTCATCCTGAGGCATTACAAGGAGGTTCAATTTAAGGAAATCTGTCAATGAGATCCACCATATAAACAAACTGAAGAAGAAAAACCATATGATCATCCCTTAGATGATGAAAAAGCATTTGACAAAGTCCAACACCCATTCATGTTTTAAGTCTTGGAGAGATCAGGGATACAAGGCACATACCTAAACACAGTAAAGGCAATATACAGCAAGCCAATAGCCATCATCAAACTCAATGTAGAGAAACTTAAATCAATCCCACTGAAATCAGGGACAAGGAAAGGCTGCCCACTCTCTCCATATCTTTTCAACATAGTACTTGAAGTCCTAGCTAGAGCAATAAGGCAAGCAAAGGAGATGAAGGGGATACAAATTGGAAAGGAAGAGGTCAAAGTTTTACTATTTGCAGATGATATGATAGTATACATGAGCAGCCCCAAAAATTCAACCAGAGAACTCCTTCAGCTGATAAACACCTTCAGCAAGGTAGCTGGATATAAAATTAACTCAAAAAAATCAGTAGCCCTCCTGTATGTGAAAGACAAAAGGGCTGAGAAAGAAATTAGGGAAAGTATGCATTTCACAATAGCCACTAATAACATGAAGTACCTTGTGTTACTCTAACCAAGTAAATGAAAGACCTGTTTGAAAAAATTTCAAGTCTCTGAAGAAAGAAACTGAAGAAGATAGAAAGATCCCCCATGCTCATAGATTGGCAGGATTAACAGTGAAAATGGCCATTCTTTCAAAAACAATCTACAGATTCAATGCAATTCCCATCAAAATACCACCATAATTCTTTACAGATCTTGAAAGAAAAATTATTAACTTCATATGGAGAAACAACAACAACAAAAAACAGAATTTCTAAAATGATCCTGTAGAACAGTTCATCTGGAGGTATCTCCATCCCCGACCTCAAGCTTTACTACACAGCAATAGTAAGAAAAATGGCATGGTATTGGCATAGAAGCAGAATGGTGGAACAATGGAACTGAATAGAAGACCCAGAAATAAACCCACACACCTAGGAATACTTGATTTTTGACAAAGAAGCCAAAGCCATTCAATGGAAAAAAGACAGCATATTCAATAAATGGTGCTGGTCCAATTGAATGTCTACATGCAGAAAAATACAAATAGGTACATATTTATCATCCTGCACAAAACTAAAGTCCAAGTGGATCAAAGACCTCAACATAAAACCAGATACACTAAATCGGTTGGAAGGAAAAGTGTGAAAGAGCCTAGAACTCTTTGGCACAGGGGACAACTTCCTGAACAGTACACCAACAGCACAGGCTCTAAGAGCAACAATAAAAAAATGGGACCTCATGAAACTGAAAAGCTTTTGTAAAGCAAGAGACACTGTCATCAGAACAAAACAATAGCCTACAGACTGGGAAAGGATCTTCACCAACCCTATATCTGACAGAGGGCTGATATTCAGAATATGTAAAGAACTTATGAAGTTAAAAAGCAATAAATCAAGCAATCCAATTAAAAAATGGGGTAAGGAGCTAAACAGAGAATTCTCTGTAGAGCAATATAGAATGGCAGAGAAAAACGTAAAGAGGTGCTCAACGTCCTTAGCCGTCAGAGAGATGCAAGTCAAAAAGACCCTGAGATTTAACCTTACACCCACCAGAATGGCTAAGATAAAAAACTCAAGAGACAACACATGCTGGAGAGGTTGTGGAGAAAGGGGAACCCTCCTCCATTCCTGGTGGGAATGTAAATTTGTACGACCACTTTGGAAATCAATCTGGTGCTTTTTCACACAATTAGCAATTGTGCTTCCTCAAAATCCAGCTATACCACTCCTAGGCATATATCCAAAATAAGCTCAAGTACACAACAAGGACATTTGCTCAACCATTTTTTTTAGCAGCTTTATTCTTACTAGCTAGAACCCGGAAATAACCCAGATGTCCATCAATGTAGCAATGGATACAGAAATTGTGGTATATTTACACAATGGAATACTACTCAGCAATAAAAACAAGGAAATCATGAAATTTGCAGGAAAATGGTGGGATCTAGAAAAGATCCTCCTGAGTGAGGTATCCTAGAAGCAGAAAGACATACATGGTATATACTCACTTATATAGACCTATAAGGTAGGATAAACATACAAAATATGTGTGCCTAAAGAAGATAAACAAGAAAGAAGACCCAGAGTAAGATGATCAATCCTTACTTAGAAAGACAAATGGGATGGACAGGAGAAGTAGGAGAAAACAAGTAACAGGATAGAAGTCTACTGCAGAGGGCCTCTGAATGACTCTACCTAGCAGTGTATCAAAGCAGATGCTGAAACTCATAACCAAATCTTTGGCAGAGTGCAGGGAATCATATGAAAGATGGGGAAGTTAGTATGACTTAGAGAGGACAGGAGCTCCACAAGGACAAAATATACCAGGGCACGGGGGCCCTCTATTGGACTGTTTCTTCAACCAAGGACCATATAAGTTTATAACCTAGAAACCCTGCTAGGATCTAGCACATGGTAGCTCAGTAACCATGTGGGTTTCCCTTGTAAGGCCAACAGGAGCTATTTCTGACATGAACTCAATGACTGGCTCCTTTAACACCCCTCCCCCTGAAGGAGGAACAGACTTGCTAGGCCACAGAGGAGGAAATGGCAGCCAGTCCTCTAGATATCTGATAAGCTAGGGTCAGATAGAAGGGGAGGAGTGTCTCTGCTATCAGTGGGAATAGAGAGGAGCAGGGATGAGATGTGGGAGGGAAGGTAAGATTGGGAGGGAATTAGGGAGGGAGTTACAGCTGGGATACAAAGTAAATAACCTGTGATTAATATAAAAAAATAAAAAATAATACATTAAAAAAAGAAAGAAGCTAAGTATTTTCTACAGAATGAGAACTTGTCTTACAACAAACAAAATAGTATAATGACAAAGGAGTTACTCTGTAAAATTAAAGTGGAGGTATTGTATTTGAGACGTCAAATATTTTAAGGAAGTGAAAAATAAGCAATTTATCAACCAATTATAGAAAAGTTAATTAACCTATTAATTTTTTTCTGGATACTTGACAAATATTTTATGCAAAAGAAATAAAACTATTAAGAGAGTGTATCAGGTGACTTGCTGTAGAGAAGCTTTCAACTTCTTGGGTCTCTCTTTTTTCCTTTGTTTTTTTTGAGAAGGGATTTCTCTGTGTAACTTTGCTGTTCTGAACTCACTTTGTTGATCAGGCTGGCCTTGATCTCACAGAGATCTGCCTGCCTCTGCCTCTGCCTCTGCCTCTGCCTCTTGGAGTGTTGGGATTAAAGGCATGTGCCACCATGCCTGGCTGAGGCCACACTTACTAATTGTTGATTTTAGTGCCCGTGATAAATGTGTTTTTTAAAAGATTGCATAATTCAGACAAAGCAATATCATTGATAAAGATATTGATAAATGTTAATCAATCATATATAACTGATAAAGGAATACTAAGTAAAATACATAAAGAAATATTCATAATAGCTGGAAGCTGAAAACAGCCTTGATATATAATAACTGGGGAAAGAATGAAAAAACTGCATCTTTATGAATGGTTCTTAGTAAGGTGAACAGGGACTGTCTCTGACATGAACTCAGTGTTTAGCTCTCTGATCACCTTCCCTTGAGGGGTGTAGCCTTGCCTGGCCACAGAGGAAGACAATGCAGCCAGTCTTGATGAGACCTGATAGGCTAATGTCAGATAGAAGGAGAGGAAGACCTCCCCTATCAGTGGACTAGGGAAGGAGCATAGGGAGAGAAGGGGGAGGGAGGGTAGAATTGGAAAGAGAGGAGATAGGGAGCCACGGCTGGGATACAAACTGAATAAATTGTAATAAATGATACTAATAAAAAGAAAAAAATGGAATTATAATGTTTCCTGGAAAATAGAATTTGAGCTTGAATATATCATACTGAGAGGTGTTACCTGGAACTCTCCCTTACCCTCCAAAACCAGATATGTCTGTTTTCTTTTATATATGAATGGTAAATTTTTGTTTGCTTGTTTATATTTAAGATTGTTAATTATAATGTTTCCCCGTTCTCTTTCCCTTTTAATTCCTCCCTGTCCTTCAAATTCATGGCCTGTTCATCAGTATTATTGCATGCAGTTATGTATTTGTATATGCATATATTTTTCTAAAAATAACCTGTTGGGACCAGTGAGACTCCACTAGAGAAAACTTATTTTCCCTTGCCTGTTAGTGTCAATTGCATAGAGCCTCCTTCTTGGTTAGGGATAGGAGTGTGTGTCCACTTTGGGTTTCCAGTGCTCACAACTGTAACTATCTCCAAGGGATCTCATTCTCTCTTCTGGTCACTTAGGACAATAGCACTCAGTGTTCATTTATCTACATAGTGATACACATATATATTCAAAATTAAAAATTAATTTTTTGTAAGATACTCAAATTTGTGATTGGAATTAAAACTTTAAAAATCTTCTATTTATTGCATACTTTTGGTCTAAAAAGCATGCCAGAGAAAGGCAAGTGAAGTGCCTTCTTCATACAGAAATTCCAGTTAAGAAATCCATTACAGAAATTATATAAAATAAAAACAAATCTAAAATAAGTAAGAAAATTTTTGAAATATCACCAAGAAATTGGAAAAACATTGTTAGGATGTTTGGGAAACATTACCATAAAAAATTGCACTTTTCAACACCCAAACTCAGTCTCAAAATTGATAAAGCCAAACCTTGAAGCAACATTTGTTTCTTCAGCATTCAACCTATTAATACAGACTTTATATCATATACATAAAAATGCACATGTTGAGATGTTGAGATATATAAAATTGCAAGTTACAATTGGAAATTATACTAAAATATTCTACAGTACAGTCTCATGATTAATCTCTATACCTCTTTTGCTTAGAATATTTTCATATTCAGTAGGTTTAAATACAATCATTGCTTTCTGTAATCCTTTCATTTATTAGACAACATTTGGATTAACTAGATTTTTATGTAATTATGAATGAAAAATAAATGAGAACATAAACGTCATCTGTTAGCTTCTTAATTATTATAGTAACAAAATTCTACAGTGTGCTTAGAAGAAATAAGAGAAAACAACTTATATCCATAGTAAAGTGAAAATTATCAATTATGTTCAAAAAATAATACTGTATTGCATTTATTAATTATGTATTTTATAGGTTTTCTGTTCCTAATTTTTGAAAAAAATCACTTATGACTATATATGCTCCTATTTAATTAATAATTCAATATTTTCTAGATTCTGGCTATTACTAATAAAGCTTCTATGAACATAGTTGAGCAAATGTCCTTGTTGTATGGCTGAGCATCTTTTGGATATATTCCCAGGAGTAGTATACCTGGATCTTAAGGAAGCACTACTCCTAATTGTCTGAGAAAGTGCCAGAGTGATTTCCAAAGTAGTTCTACAAATTACATTCCCACCAGCAATAGAGGAGGTTTCCCCTTTCTCCACATCATCTCCAGCATGTGTTATCACTTGAGTTTTTGATCTTAGCCATTCTGGTGCATGTGAGATAGAATCTCAGGGACATTTTGATTTGCATTTCCCTGATGACCGAAGATTTTGAGTATTTCTTTAAGTGTTTCACTGCCATTCTATATTCCTCTGTTGAGAATTCTCTGTTTAGCTCTTTACTCCATTTTTTAATTGGATTATTTGGTGTGTTTGTGTCTAATTTCTTGAGTTCTTTATATATCCTGGATTTTAACCCTCTGTTAGATGCAAAGTTGGTGAATATCTTTTCTCAATCTGTAGACTGTCATTTTCTTCTATTGACAGTGTCCTTTGTTTTAGAGAAGCTTTCCAGTTACATGAAGTTTCATTTATTAATTTTTTATTTTAGAGCCTGAGCTCTTGGTGTATGTCACTCAACCAAAGAATGGATAAAGAAATTGTGGTACCTTTACACAATAGAATGCTACTAAGTTATTAGAAACAAAGTAATTATGAAAGTTTCAGGCAAATGGCTGGAAATAAAAAAAGATTATCCTGAGTTACAGGTTATATCCATGCATGGTCCTTGGTTGAAAAACAGTCTCACAGAAGACCTTCAGGGTCATTTCTATTATCTTAAAATCTGAAGTCAATTTTTAACTTTCTATATTTTGGGATAAAGAAATTATGAAAATACTCAAACTTTTTGAAGGAAAATAGTAGCCTGTAGCTTGTAGGATTATTTAAAAATACATGTGCAATATACATAACGCTAGGAATAAATTATACCAAGTTCAAATGTGAAAACTGTGAAAATTAACTAAAAAAAATTTTGAGCAATTATTTTAGAAGATCATCTGGGAACAGAGTAGGAGAAAACCAATTGCCCCTGGGTGGAAATTAGGGATTTATATTCCATCAACAAAGTTACTGTTTTGTCTGTTTGCCTTCCATTGTTAAACACACAAGAAGAATGACTAAATGACTATGACATAGTTTTATATTTATGGTTGTGAGTCTAACCATTATGGGCTGAGCCTTCTCACCAGGCCCAGAAACTTAAAGTTCTTTTAAAGAGAAAACTTGGAAATATTTTAATAATCTTAAGTGTAAGTATGAAAAAATGAACGCAAGTTTGCTTTGCATTTTTAGATTATTTAAAACTTACTCTTAATCATATATTATTTATAAAATATTTATCTTCATGATAGCATTTTCATTAATTTATTTCATAAGAAACATAATTATCTAAAGTAAATATAATTAATTGTATTAAAGGCACACTTGTGTTGATAGTGTGGCCTATTTAGATTAGAAAGGCACAATCAGTAAAAAGTCAACTTGAAAGGAATTTAGTTTACTTGAATACTAATTATTTGATTTGCTGTGATTCACATAATGTATGCTTGCTAATAGACACAGCTGTTAGCCAAGCAACTAGAAGGAAGTTAAGAGTCATGGACTGATGATATCTGCAATCTCAGCAGGACATACTAAGGGATGATAACATGTTTTCACACTTGCAAAAATGTTTGAAAAATATTAGTATGTGTAATATCCTTTGGTAAATTTCTTCCATTAAAACTTTATTAGATTGCCAGGTGTGATGTGTAGACAGGAGTATGTCTGTGAGTCCTCCTCCCCTTTCATCTGACATAGCCTATCAGGTCTCATCAGGACTAGCTGCAGTGTCTTCTTCTGTGGCCTGGTCAGGCTGCTTCCCCCAGGGAGAGGTGATCAGAGAGCCAGCCACTGAGGCCCTTGGTGATAGGCTCCTGTCCTGTTTCCTGTTTTCTCCCTCTTCCCATGTCCATTCTGTTTGCTTGCTGTTTTCTAAAGAGAGTTGGAAAGAGAATAGATCTGGACGGGAGGTCACGTAGGTAACAATTGGAAGGAGCATAGGGAAAGGAAGTGAAAAAGAACTGGAAAGAGGAAGGGAGTAGAAACTGTAATCAGAATATATTGTATGAGAAAAGACCCATTTTCAATAAAAGGTAAAACTGAAAAGCAGCAAACCAAGTAATCCACTTAAAAAATGGGGAACAGAGCTAAACAGAGAACTCTCTGTAGAGGAATATCGAATGGCAGAGAAACATTTAAAGAAATGCTCAACCTCATTAGCCATTAGGAAAATGCAAATCAAAACAACCCTGAGATTTCACCTTACACCCATCAGAATGGCCAAGATAAAAAACTCAAGTGACAACACCTGCTGGAGAGGTTGTGGAAAAAGGGGAACCATTCTCCACTGCTGGTGGGAATGTAAACTGGTACAACCACTCTGGAAATCAATCTGGCACTTTCTCAGACAACTAGGAATAGCGCTTCCTCAAGATCCAGCCATACCACTCCTAGGCATATATCCAAAAGAGGCTCAAGTACACAAAAAGGACATTTGCTCAACCATGTTTGTAGCAGCTTTATTTGTAATAGCCAGAAGCTGGAAACAACCCAGATGCCCCTCAGCTGAAGAATGGATGCAGAAATTGTGGTGCATCTATACAATGGAGTATTACTCAGCAATGAAAAATAAGGAAATCATGAAATTTGCAGGTAAATGATGGGACCTGGAAAGGATCATCCTGAGTGAGTTGTCCCAGAAGCAAAAAGCACACATGGTATATACTCACTCATATAAACCTACAACATAGAATAAGCCCACTAAAATCTGTACAACTAAACAAACTAAGCAAAAGAGAGGACCTTAACTAAAACGCTCAATCCCCATCCTGAAAGGCAAAGAGGATGGACATTAGAAGAAGAAAACAGGAAACAACCTAGGAACCTACTACAGAGGGCCTTTGAAAGCCAGAAGAAGAAAACAGGAAACAACCTAGGAACCTGCCACAGAGGGCCTCTGAAAGCCTCTGCCCTGAAGACTATCAAAGCAGATGCTGAGCCTGATGGCCAACTGACAGGCAGAGTGAATGGAATTTTATGTAAGAAGTGGGAAATAGCAAGAGCTGGAGAGGACAGGAACTCCAGAATGAGAACAACATGACAAGAAAATTTGAACACAGGGAACTTCCCAGAGACTCATACTCCAACCAAGGACTATTCATGGAGATAACCTAGAACCCCTGCACAGATGTAGCCCATGGCAGTTTAGTGTCCAAGCGGGTTACATAGTGATGGGAAGAGGGACTGCCTCTGACATAAACTGATTGGCCTGCTCTTTGATCACCTCCCCCTGAGTGGGGAGCAGCCTTACCAGGCCACAGAAGAAGACAATGCAGCCATTCCTGATGTGATCTGATAGACTAAGATCAGAGGAAGGAGAGGAGGACCTCCCCTATCAGTGGACTTGGGAAGGAGCATGCATGCAGGTAGGGGAGGAAGGGTGAGATCGGGAGGGGAGGAGGGAGGGGCTTATGGGGGGATACAAAATGAATAAAGTGTAATTAATAATAATAATGTTTAAAAAAAGAAATATACTAAACCCATGACAAAAAAAAAACTGAAAAAATATAGCTGTCATCAAAATATTTAAAAATAGGAGCCCAGGGATCTTTTCTGAGACTGATACTCCAACCAAGGACCATTCATGGAGATAACTTAGAACCCCTGCACAGAGATAGCCCATGGCAGCTCAGTGTCTATGTGGGTTCCTAGTAATGGGAACACGGTCTGTCTCTGACATGAACTCAGTGGCTGGCTCTTTGATCACTTTCCCCTGAGGGGGGAACAGCCTTGCCTGTCCACAGATGAAGATAGTGCAGTCAGTCCTGATGAGACCTGATAGGCTATTGTCAGATGGAAGAGGAGGAGGAGCTCCTCTATCAGTGGACTTGGAGAGGGGCATGGAGGAGAAGAGGGAAAGAGGGTGAGATTGGGAGGGAATCGGGGAAGGGACTACAACTGGGATACAAAGTGAATAAAGTGTAATTAATATAAAAAAGAAAAATTAAATTTAAAACAGTGAATAAACTAATTTATTAAAAAATAAATTAATAAAAATTATATTAAAAAGATTTATAGAAACAGTAAGCAACTGTGAAACAAGCAGGCTCTGAGCATCTGAGCTACTGAATGGAGATCACTTAGAGCTCTCTAGCTGCAGATATTTGCAGGGACACATCTTTTACAGGGTTTCTCCCATGTTGTGGTGGGATTTTTGGTTATGCTGTGGGCTCTTCTCTGTACCTGGAAGTAACCTCTTAGGCATACTTCTGCTAGTAGCACTTATAAGAATCCATCATGTTGAACTTTGGTGGGATCATTCCTTTTGATTGTTGTGGGTGACATTCCTTGGGTAAATAGATCTGTGTGTTTTGTCCCATCTCTCACACAGCAGTTTATATTTTATATGCAAAATGACTCCTTTATTTTATATGCCCATCTTGTGTCTTGCTATATTGTAAATAATTTACTTCCAATCTAAAATGTAGTAGTACACTCTTCAGGGTCTTTTAAGAGAAGATCAAAATACCTGGAGAAGGATAATCTGACTTCTTTATTTTCTATCTATTTAATTTGTTTTTCTCCTTTTGTTACTTGAGGTATGAATTTAAGCTCTACATTAAGGAAGAATTGAGAGTTAACATCTTTATCTCATTCTTTATCTTAGAGAAAATTATTTCATTTTTTCCTAACTTACCACAATGTTGGCTGTAAGTTTGTGGCACAGCCAAACCCACTGAAAAAGATAAAAAGTGTGAAACCAGCACAGCTGTTTGACATAGTTCCAGCAATGCTAAGCCAAATGCTGATATATCTGTATGTCTCTTACTTTTAGGTTTTGGTCTCTGGGCATTGCACAATTGAGGACTTTCTACTTTATGATTCAATTTTTGTCTTTTCCAGAGGCAAATATGTCTGTCTGCTTTAGGAAAGTACTTTTTTTTTTTTTTGTAAGAGTTACAATATTTTTCTCTTTTTTTTAAAAAAAAATTATTTATTATCATTTATTACAGTTAATTCAGTTTGTATCTAGGCTCTGTCCTCCTCCCTCCTCTCCTCCCTATCCCACCCTCTCTCCCTATTCTCCCACTATGTTCCTCCCCTAGTCCACTGATAGGAGAGGTCCTCCTTCTATCTGACCCTAGCCTATCAGGTCTCATCAGGACTGGTTTTATTGTCTTCCTCTGTTGCCTGGCAAGGCTGTACCGCACAGAAGGAGGTGATCTGAGAGCCTGACACTGAGTTCATGACAGAGAATGCCCCTGCTCCTCTCATTTAGGGAACCACTTGGAGACTGAATCTATAGATTACATCTGAGCTGGCATTTTAGGTCCTCTCTATACATTGTCCTTGTTTGTGGCATCAATCTCTGCAGGGCCTCCAGGGCTCAGTTTTAATGGCAATGCTGATCTCCTTTTGGAGCTCCTATATCTTTTATTCTGCTACATAATAGTTCCTTGCATTCTATAGACTGTATTTACATAAAATTAAAGCATTTTCTAAAACATCCCATTGATATGCTTTTATTTTTATTGATAAGCTAACAAAGTACACAATAAATTGTACTAATTAATCTCACATTTAACTGGTCACTATTTGGAAGGCTTCTTTATACTGTGACAATCATTGAGCACAGATAAATACACAGCTAAAAATTTCTCTATTGAAACCATTCCTCCAATAATCTTCTTGGGGCATCTGTCTCTACACAAACTTAAACAGTATAATTGGTGCAGCATAAACAAAGACACCTGACAAACTGACTGCCCAGGAGAAAAAGTTACAGATTCAAGGACTCCTTTAGAGCTCTCTAAAAATGTAGTTTATAGACAGGGGTCATACAGAGCACACCTCTGGAGTAATCAAACTCAGTAAATAAGATAGACTGGCTAAAATAATCTTTTCCTACTTTATAGCATAGATGATGAAACATTACAGTATAAGAAATTAGGTATTAATATCTTCTATTTATAAAAAGACCAGTTCATATATTATTTTCTGTTTGTCTAGGGTACTTTAAAACTGGAAATACTGCCACACTAAAAGCAGTGTTTCTGTCATATAATGTGTGTTTGATTTAACTGAAATATTCTTTAGATTCTTTAAATTGGAGTTATAGGGCTGATAATAAAAATAAAATTAAGACAAGGATTCCTATTGATATTCCGAATACTTATAGAATGGTGCCTAGCCCAGTTGACATTAGAGGGGCTTCGGCCAACAGTTGATGGGTTGCAGACAATCAGAGCCCAAATTGGAGACCTCCATTCGGTGCCTCCCCTTTGAGCTTGCAGAACATGAGGAAGACAGTAATGAACAACTGCAGAAATCAGAGGGGTCGATGACACCAGGAAAACATGGTTCATTGAATCAACTAATCGGGGTTGGTAGGGGTTCAGAAGGACTGAAGCATAAATCATGGAGTCTGCATGGCTCTGCTCTAGGTCCTCTGAATATATGGCAGTTAGCTTGTCAGTGGGAGTAGGGATGTCTCTGATTCTTTTGTCTGCTTGTGGAAAACTTTCCCTTCTACTGGGTTTCTTCACCCAACCTTGATGAAAGGGTTTATGCCTAGTTTATTGTATCTTGCTATGCTGTATTCAGTTGGTAAACCCTGGGGGTCCTACCTTTTTTTTTTTTTTTTTCTGAAAGAAATGGAGGATTGCAACTGGGAAATTGTGGAGGTAGTGGTGGTGGTGGTAGGGACTGGGAAGAGTGGAGAGAAGGGAAATTATTGCAGCATGTAGTGAAATCAACAACAAAAATAACCAAAATAAACCCACATGAGCAGGCTTGTGTGCACACACTCTCTCTCTCTCTCTCACACACACAGAAAGAGTAGGACTTATAATTTCTTACAAGTTCACTGTTGTATCATATCTCCAAACTAGGTTCTGGCCTGGGCTCAGTCGTTCAGTCAGTATAATGGGAACAAGCCATTGACTCATGTACCAATTTATTCTTTTTTAGCATCATCATCATCATCATCATCATCATCATTATTATTATTATTATTATCATTATTTACAACTTATTCACTTTGTATCCCAGTTGTAGCTCCCTCTCTCATTCCTTCCTGGTCCCACCCTCCCTCCCTTTTCATCCCTTATTCCTCTTTCTTAGTCCACTGATAGGGGAAGTCCTCCTCCCTTACTCTCTAATACTAACATATCAGGACTTCCTGGAGCCTCTTCCGTTGTGGGCTGGCTAGGTGGCCTCACCAGGGAGGAGCAATCAAGGAGCAGGCAACTGAGTTCCTGTCACAGAATGTTTCTTCTCCTCTTACTAGGGAACCCACATGGAGACTGAGCTCTCTATGGGCTACATCTGAGCAGGGGTGTCTAGGTTCTCTCTATGTATGGTCTTTAGTTGACGCATCAGCCTCTGCAGTCCCCACTGGGCCTTGCTTTTTTTTTACTTTGTTGATCTCTTAAAAACTTAAAGTTTTTTTCCCCCACTTCTTTGATTGACAATTACTTTATTTGGGAAACTATGTTTTGTTAGTTAGGTTTCGTATAAGCTGTAGACCCGAGCTTATAGCTTTTTTTCTCATTTACTATTCATTACATATCAATGCCTTTCATCAATATTTTAGAGCCTGTACTTTCTATTAATTACAATTTTGTTTTTTAAGTTATTAGAATTTTATTTAATAATCTGAATGTGACATTATTTTTGCTTCTTTTAAAAACTGTGTCATAAATAAAAGCTAGTAATCATTCATATTATTATAGTTGAAAGCTCACTGTGTAATGAATTGTCAGTTACCTTCACATTTACAAGGCTGTAGTGTTATGTAAAAGTGTTCATAGAAAAAGAGTATTTGCTTAAAACGCTTTCTTGGCCTAGTAAAAGTCATTTTGCATGTCTAAAATTTTCAACCTAATAAATTTACTTTTATAATTATAGCAAACATTTAAAACTTACATGTTCTTTGTCTTCAACATGTTTCAATGTCTTCTACATGTTTGGAGACATACTTTTATTCTACTTCTCCTTTGTTCAATAAGCTTCTATAATTGTGTAACAATTTCATGACTTGCTTTTTTAATTGTCTTTACATTTAAAGATGAATATTTTTGTTAATTTTATATACTACATATTTTTCTTCAGTGACATAATGAAAAATGTTTCTAAGTTGACAATAATGTAATATTTTTGAGTCTTTGGTTGTTGAAAATGTTGAAGAAAAAGTGTCATGTAATATAGGAAAAACATAGTAAAATCTATAATCCTAAAGAAGCTAAACAACAAGGAAGACCATAGGGAGAGGCTTAATCACTATTCAGAAGAGCAAACAGTGTAGACATTGGAAGTAGGAGAAGACAGGGAACAGGACAGGAGCCTACCACATAGGGCCTCTGAAAGACTCTACCTAGCAGGGTATGGGAGCAGATGCTGAGACTCATAGCCAAACTTTAGGCAGAGTGCAGTGAATTTTATGGTAGAAAGGGGTAATGGAAATACCTGGAGAGGTCAAGAGCTCTACAAGGAGACCAACAGAGTCAAAAATCTGGTCCCAGGGACTCCTTCAGAGACTGATGTGCCAAGGACCATATCCATGGAGAGTACCTAGATCCCCTTCTCAGATATAGACCATAGGCAGCTCAATCTCCAAGAAGAATCCCCTGTAAGGGGAGCAGGAGCTGACTCTGACATGAACTCAGTAGCCAGCTCTTGATCGCCTGCACCTTCGGGATGCAGCCTTGCCAGGCTACAGAGGAAGATGATGCAGACAGTCCTGATAAGACCCTATAGACTACGTTCACATAGTAGAGAGGAAGACCTCCCCATCAGTGGACTAAGTTTGGGGCATAGGGGAAGAAGAGGGAGGGATGGTGAGACTGGGAGGAGATGATAGATGGAGTTCATAGATCATCCATGTCATAATATGATTTGGAAAGCAACTGAAGAAGGCACCTTGACATCACAATCTCTCCTCTACACACATTCATACACATGCGTGCACACCTGGTTATACAAATGCACTTTCACACATGCCAACATGCATACACACCTGGACAAGGAATACACACACACACACACACACACACACACACACACACACACACACACA
>NW_026594428.1:213974-236064 GCF_907164565.1 Psammomys obesus | reverse complement strand
ACACACACACACACACACACACACACACACACACACACACACACACACGAAGAACAAGAATATAATATTTTAAGTTAGTATAAACCCATATGTAATGTCTTTAAGATCTTTGTTTAGGTTCCCCCAAACTTAAACTTCTTTGCAATTTTCATTTTGTATACTTCTTCATTGATATGAATATTAACATTATCATCACACTTACATCAGATATACTTTTAAAAAACGTTGTTGAATTTAGTTTTTTGTTTTATTCTGTTTTCATCCTGTGCTTTTTTTTTTTTTTTTTTTTTTTTTTTTTTTGTCTGCCAGTGCTGGAGATTATCACCAAATGCCTGATAAACCTTGACTTTTATTCATACTGTCAAAGCTAATTGCTCTGATCAACTCAATGCTTGATGAACACTTTATTAAGGTGTAATGAAATGGAGAAAAAGAAACAATAACCAAGTCTGAAAGGAGGCTGGAGGCCTGTAAGAAGGAACTTAGACAAATAATTACACAGAGTCTATATAAGTCTTCTAATTAGTCACCCCTGAGGAAAAGTCAACTGTCTCCTACTGGAGGTAAATTTATAACTTAGAAACAGATACCAAGATTGGGAACTTCCTCTCTCTTAAAAATTAGAATATAAATCTAGTGTTCCTCAATTATTTTATTT
Source organism: Psammomys obesus (assembly GCF_907164565.1). Classification (NCBI taxonomy): domain Eukaryota; kingdom Metazoa; phylum Chordata; class Mammalia; order Rodentia; family Muridae; genus Psammomys; species Psammomys obesus. Next base: position 235,406 of record NW_026594428.1, on the reverse strand, counting down.
CAAAAAGATAGATCCCCGTTCTTTAGAAAGATAGTCCTGGGGTGTTAAAAGTCAGGAGGTTTTAAAAAACATTTGTATCTCAAAGAGAATCGAGAAAGAATTTACAATGGAGAATGTTTTAAAGTAATTGCTCTACAAAAAGAATGCTTAAGGGCTAAGAGTCAGATAGAAGTCTATCTAAAGTAGGTCAAGCTGAGGAGAGTATTGAGGCCATCTTGATCAGTTAATAGGCATAAAAGCACACTTAGATTTTTTTTTTCCCCTCAGCTCATCAAGACATAGATCTGCCTGTCATCTTACAGCTTCCCTGATTCAGGGTAAGAAAAAAAATAATACATTCCTTTTACCTGGTCATGGAGGTACTGGAATTTAAGAAATACCTTCCTGTAATATATTTTTTAATTAAATGAATACTTCTGTCATCTTCTCAAGCACTTTTTAGCACATTCTTTCTTTCTGCATGGTTTTTCACCATATTCTGTTTCTTTTTGCTCTGAGACTAAGGCCTCCGTGGAATATCTACAGGAATGTAGGCTTCCATGCCAATAGTATTTAGGATTTTAACATCTTTTATTTTCTTTCCAATTAATAGCATAAAAATTTAATTTCTCAATATAATACATTATTACTATGTAAAATTCTGTCTTTAGCTGAAGTTTCTATATAGGAAGACAGCTGAAACAATAATTTCAGTATAATATTATTAACAAAGTATTAAAGATTTACAGCTACTGTTTGTTTTCTCCTAAAACATATTTATGGTTAAGAATATTATAAAATTATTATTCTGTTGTTACCCACAGAAGACTGGTTCTAAAATGATCTAGTAAGATTAAAACTTTCAGTCACTCAAGGTATTTTATATAAAATGGTCTGGCTTATAATTAAGGCACATACTTACTATTTAAGATAATCTCTAAATCACTTAGATGTTGAATAAAATAGAAGTGCTATATAAATAACTATCACAATGTTAAAATAACAATGACAAAACTAAACTATATATTTCCACACAATTATAAAAAAATGAAACAAATATTTTTAGTTTAAACTTGGCTGAACCTTCAGACATGGAACTCATACAGACAAACAGAAATTGCATATATAAGAATATACACAAAAACACCAAAACTAATCATTTTACTCAATAAATGAAAAAATAAATTGTACAAAAGTAGAAAAGAAATGAAATAAAATAGGTCAATAAATATGTGGAAGGAAGTTAGACATTTTTAAAGCTATTATGGAAATTCTAATAAGAACTATATTGGCATTCATTTTTACCCTATCCAGAACAGTTATTTGCAAGAGATGACAGTAGATGCTGATGCCAAGAAAAAAAATGAAAACTACTGGTGAGAATATAAATAAGCACAATTCTAACATATAGAGTTTAGTCTCATGAACATACATGGTAGAAAAACAGAAGCAAGCCTAGTAAGCTGTCCTCTAATATGCACAGATGCCATGCACACTTACACACACACACACACACACACACACACACACACACACACACACACACCACACACACAATAAATTAATGTAAATTAAATAAATATTGTTAAAAATGGAAAATTGCTCAAAATTAGCATCTCTTGAGGCAAAGCCATTATTTATTTATTTTTATTTTTATTTTTTAATATTCATCACAAGTTTTTTACTTTGTATCCCAGCCATAACCCTTCCCTCATTCCCTCCCAATCCTGCCCTCCCTCCCTCATCTCCTTCCTGTCCCCTTCCAAGTCCATTGCTAGGGGAGATCCTCCTTCCCTTCCATCTGACTGACCCTAACTTATTAGGTATCTTCAGTACTGGCTGCAATGTCCTGTTCTGTGGCCTAACAGGGTTGTTCCTCCCTCGGGGGTGGGGGAAAGTAAAGGAGCCAGTCATTGTGTAAATGTCAGAAATAGTTCCTGTTCCCATTACTAGGAAAACCCACTTGGATACTAGAGCTACCATGTGTTACATCCGAGCAGGGATTCTAGGTTATATCCAAATATGATCCTTGGTTGGAGAAACAGTCTCATAGAGGACCCCCATGCCCTGATATATTTTGTCCTTGTGGAACTCCTGTCCTCTCCTGGTCATATTAACTCCTCCTTTTATCATATGATTCCCTGCACTCTGCAGAAGGTTTGGTTATGAGTCTCAGCATCTGCTTTGACATTCTGCTAGGTAGAGTCTTTCAGAGGCTCTCTGTGGTAGACTCCTGTCCTGTTTCTTGTTTTCTCTTACTTCCCATGTCCATCCTATTTGTCTTTCTAAGTGAGGATTGATCATCTTACCTCGGGTCCTCTTTCTTGTTTATTGTCTTTAGGTGCACATATTTTAGTATATTTATCCTATCTAATAGGACTATACAAGTGAGCATATACCATGTGTGTCTTTCTGCTCCTGGGATACCTCACTCAGGATGATCTTTTCTAATCCCAGTATTTTCCTGCAAATTTCATGATTTCCTTGTTTTTAATTGTTGAGTAGTATTCCATTGTGTAGTACCACAATTTCTGTATCCATTCCTCTGTTGAGGGACATCTGGGTTGTTTCCAGGTTCTGGCTATTACAAATAAAGCTGCTACAAACCTGGTTGAGCAAATGTCCTTGTTGTGTACTTGAGCATCTTTTGGATATAAAAGCCTAGGAGTGGTATAGCTGGATCTTGAGGTAGTGCTCTTCCTAATTGTCTGAGAAAGCACCAGATTGATTTCCACAGTGGTTGTACAAGTTTACATTCCCACCAGCAGTGGAGGAGGGTTCCCCTTTCTCCACAACCTCTCCATCATGTGTTGTCACTTAAGTTTTTAACCTTTGCTATTCTGATGGGTGTAAGGTGGAATCTCAAATCTTTTGATTTGTATCTCTCTGATGACTAAGAATGTTGAGCATCTCTTTAAGTGTTTCTCTGACATTCTATATTCCTTTACAGAGAATTCTCTGTTTAGTTCCTTACCCCATTTTTAAATTGGATTGCTTGATTTATTGCTTTTTAATTTCTTTAGTTCTTTACATATTCTGGATATCAGTCCTCTGTCAGATAAAGGGTTGGTGAAGATCCTTTCCCAGTCTGTAGGCTGCCGTTTTGCTCTAATGATAATGTCTCTTGCAAAGCTATCATTTCTACTGTCAATCCAATACTTTGCATTAAGGGAAAATCAGCACATAATGACTTTCTAATTTGGGTAGGCACTAGTAAAAGTTTATATTCCTATGTCAGCACTATCACACTTTAAATTATATTGAGCCAGAAGGCAAGAGTATTGATTGGGTTTTCTCAAATAGGCACCATAGATGTGCAGCAAACAGGTATAAAGAACAACGCCACCTACCCCTCCAGCTTAGTAGGCTATTTTATGATATTTTTTACTTGGTTCTTTTAAGTACCAGGTAGCACACACTAACCACAAGTTTATAGTTAGGGTATGATCCTTTTAACTTCACCTCCAAAATGTTGATGTTTACAGGAATGGGTCACCACACCTAGACTGAGGTCTCCATCATGATGATAAGTATGAGATTTGTGTTGTGGGATATGAGAGTACAGATCTGAATAAAATATACCTTTAATTGTAGCACTTAATTCTTCTTTTAAGGATGTGACCATCATATTTATGGTTAGATATGTTTTATGTTGAAAAAATATATATATAAATTTTTCAGTACAAGTGTCAGCTACACATCAAATATGTTCCTGATAATTCAGTCACATAGAGCTGATGCCTCTGCCATTCATAAAACAGAAATCATACATTAGGGATATCAAACAAATTATTAGAAGGTGAACATTTTCAAGAAAATAGATCTTTTAGAAGCTTAATGTGGAAATACATATAGCTGAATTCAGTATTGATAGACTTATAAACTTGAAGATAATAGATGAAGAAGAGAGTTCAGGATTTTGATAAATGTTGTTTTAATTTACAGGATCCTCTCCTAGGAAAATACTGTAGAGAGTAGTTTGGTGGGTTGGAAAGGGAAATTAAGGTTCAAGCTCTCTTGCCTATGTTTCTCACAAAAGATAGAACCCTGTGCAAAATGATTTCTGAATGATGGGGTAACCTTGAGTCTTAGAAATCTTTAATTATCCGGTGATCTGATATTTGGAAGTTCTTTCTTGTTTAAGAAATCTAAACAGCAGTTTTAAGAGATAAACATCAAAGGGACTGACAATGTTATTTTTTTATTCTTTTTGTGAATCATTCATGTACATATTTTCTGACTGTTATTACATTATAACCAGTCATATTATATTTGGGTATATGTAAACACTGTATGAAGAAGAGATTACTCTGAATTCATAAGTTAGTCCTTAATTAGCATGATCTAATCAGTAGATTTCAGCTCCTTTCTCTCCTGCTTCTTTTTTTATTTTTTATTTTTATTATTAGTTACATTTTATTAACTCTGTATCCCAGCTATATCCTGCTCCCTCCTTCCCTCCCAATTCCATCCTCCCTCTCTCATCTCCTCCCTGCCCCTTTCCAAGTCCACTGATAGGGGAGGACCTCTTCCCCTTTCATCTGACCCTGTTTTATCAGGTATCTTCAGGACTAGCTGCAAAGTTCTGCTCTGTGGCCTAGCAGGGGTGCTCCTCCCTTGTGGGTTGGGGAGGTCAAAGAGCCTGCCATTGAGTTCCTGTAGGACATAGTCCCTATTCCCCTTACTTAGGAAACCTACTTGGTTACTGAGCTACCATGGGCTACATCCAAGCAGAGGTTCTAGGTTATATCCATACATGGTCCTTGGTTGGAGAAACAGTCTCATATAAGATGCCTGTGCCCAGATATATTTGGTCATTGTGGAGTTCCTATCCTCTCCACATCATGCTAACTCCTGCTTCTTTCATATGATTCCCTGCACTCTGCCGAAGGTTTGTCATGAGTCTCAGCATCTGCTTTGATACACTGCTAGGTAGAGTCTTTCAGAGGCCCTCTGAGGTAGGCTCCTGTTCTGTTTCTTGTTTTCTCCTACATCCAATGCCCATTCCATTTGTCTTTCTTTTTTTTTTTTTTTTTTTTTTTTTTGGTATTTATTTATTTATTTGAACTATTTACAAGTTTTAATAACAGTATTTCTTTAAACAAGTAACTTGGAATGACTTGTAAAGAAATTCTCATTTTTTGATATTTCTTTCTGTGTAAACAATTATCCATAATTACCAATTAACAGATAATTAATTGCAAAAGTTCTGGTTTCCTTCTAGGTAAAGAACAATTATACAGTGTGAGATAATTGTCTTTTTTTTTCTTTTTCTTTTTAGTTACATTTTGTTAACTCTGTGTCCCAGCTGTATCCCGCTCCCTCATTCCCTCCCCAACCCCACACTCCCTCCCTGGTCTCCTCCCTGCCCCTTTCCAAGTCCCCTGATAGGGGAGGACCTCCTCCCCTTTCATCTGTCCCTGTTTTATCAGGTATCTTCAGGGCTGGCTGCAAAGTTCTCCTCTGTGGCCTAACAGACTGCTCCTCCCCTGGGGGGAGGTGTCAAACAGCCTGCCCTTGAGATCCTGTTAGAAATAGTCCGTGTCCCCCTTACTTTGGAAAACTACTTGGTTACTGAGCTACCACAGGCCACATCCGAGCAGAAGTTCTAGGTTATATCCATAGATGGTCCTTGGTTGAGTTTCAGTCTCAGAAAAGACCCTGTGCCCAGATATATTTGGTCCTTGTAGAGCTCCTATCCTTTCCATATCATACTAACTTCCCTTCTTTCATATGATTCCCTGCACTCTGCCGAGGGTTTGGTTATGAGTCTTAGTGTCTGCTTTGAAACACTGCTAGGTAGAGTCTTTCAGATGCCTTTTGTGGTAGACTCCTGTCATAAGTTCAAGGCACATCCCATTTGTCTTTCTAAATGAGGATTAATCATGATAAACATAATGAAATCTACATACCTAAAGAAGATAATCAAGAAAGTGGACACAGGCGAAGGTGATTAATCCATTTGTCTTTCTAAGTGAGGATTGATCATCTTTCCCAGGGTCCTCTTTCTTGTTTATCTTCTTTAGGTGTATAGATTTTATTATGTTTATCATATCTTATAGGTCTATGTAAGTGAGTATATACCATGTGTGTCTTTCTCCTTCTGGGATACTTCATTCAGAATGATCTTTTCTAGATCTCACTATTTGCCTGCAAATTTCTTGATTTCCTTGTTTTTGATTGCTGAGTAGTACTCCACTGTGTAAAAGTACCACAATTTCTGTATCCATTCCTTCATTGAGGGACAACTGGGTTGTTTCCAGGTTCTCTCTCCTGCTTCTTATATTAACAATAGTTGTCCCACTTTGCCCAAGAAATTCTTATGTTGTTAATCATTAATGACATAACATTGTGCGTACTACTTTTTTAAAATCAATATTTTAATTTACATTATAATTTATTCATAATTGTATCCAGCTGTAGCTCCCTTCCTTGTCCCCTCCCAATCCCACCCTCCAACCCTCTCCTCCTCCCATTCCATCTGACCCAAGCCTATTAAGTTTCATCAGGACTGGTGCATTATCATCCTTTGTGGCCTATAAGGCTGTACCCCCTCAGAAGTAGGGGATCAAAGAGCCAGCCATTGAGTTCATGTCAGAGACAGCCTCTGTTTCCCTTACTGGGGAAACCATTTGGAGGTTGAGCTGCCATGGGCTACTTCTGAGCAGGGTTCTATCCATGGTCTTTGGTTCCAGTATCAGTCTCTGCAAAGACTCCTGGGCCGAGATTTTTTTTTTTTTTTTTTTTTTTTTTTTTGGTTCTATTGGTCCTCTTGTGGAGCTCCTGTCTCCTCCAGGTTTTTCTATCTCCCACTTCTTCCATAAAATTTCCTGCACTCTGCCCAAAGTTTGGCTATGAGTGTCAGCATCTGCTTCCACACCCTGATGGATAGAACCTTTCAGAGGTCCTCTGTACTAGGCTTCTGTCCTATTCCCTATTTTCTCCCAGTTCTGATGTCTATCTCATCTGCTTTTCTGAATGAGGTTTGAACAACTTCCCTAGGGTCTTCCTTCTTGCTTAGCTTCTTTAGGTGTACAGATTTTAGTATGTTTATCCTATTTTATATGGCTAATAGTCACTTGTATTGAGTATGTGCCATATATGTATTTCTGCTTCTGGGTTACCTCACTCAGGATGATCGTTTTTAGATCTCACCATTCGCCTGTAAAGTTCATGATTTCCTTGTTTTTAATTGCTGAGTAGTATTTCATTGTGTAAATGAAAAGCACTTTCTGTGGGAAAGGTTAAATAGTTTTTTTTTTTTTACTTGAATATTTTTCTTTCCCTAAAAGTATAACTTCATGGAATGTAAGATTATTGTATCACATTTTCTTCCCCTTGGTATATTTTTGAAATTAATCATAGAGTCTTCTTTCATTATCAGTACCAAGAAGTCAAATTGAACTTACTATTTAATATGATTAAAAAGCATGGTTTCTCCTGGAGACCACCTTGAAAATTTCACTTTGTACTTGCATTTTAATATTTCCATAAGATTATGCTGTGATTTTTCAAATTCTAGGTGTATTAGCTATCATAATTTCTTAAGATTCTATGAAACCCTTCTCTTTGTGGTTCGATTTGATTCCATTCAGAAAACATTTATAAATGTTTATGTCTAAGTTTGAGTCTGTATTTTAAATATTCCATTTACTCAGTTTTTCTTAAAACTTTAGGTTTTATTTCTATTATCCCTTCTTTAAATATATTAAATATGAATTTTAGTTTTTTTCTTTCTGTGTCCTTTATCGTTTCATAATTAAAAGCCATCATGGATTTCCCATGCAGCAGACATTTCTTCTTCACATTAGCATTTCACTTTTCCCTGGGAGTAATATTTCCAGTTCATTTTATTATCCTCTACACATAAAATATAGTTATGTTTCTCATTTTTCAAGTTTTTACTTGTACTTTCTTTAAATGATACCTGTAGTACTTATAGGTCTCACAAGAAAATTAATGCTCATTTACTCCATTTCTCCCTGTTTTTCTCTGACGAACTTTTAAAATCTCATTTCTTCTTATTACTCAAAACAGAAAAAATAAGTTTAAGATGAGTAATTTTACATAATCTTAACTTTCATTTGCATTATTCTTTTGTCTTGTCATATTTTCATAATTGGGAATATGTTAGAATCAAGACTTATAATAAGATATTTTTCAAATATCCTCAGGAAATTATAAAAAAGAAAATTACCTTTTAAAATTATTCAGCATGCATTCACTCGACACTTCACCATTTTTTTTTAATTTGAGGTCATTTCTTAAATAAAGTTAAAGTTAAGTTAAATTAAGGTGAACCTTAAAGTTAAGGTGAACCATTAAATGAGTGAAAACAAAATGTATCCCTGACAGTTGGTACTTATGGTGGGGACAGCTGAAGATGTAGTGGGAAGTCACGTTGTGTTTCCTAGGAAGAACTTCTAACTGTGCTGTAGTTGTAACTCATGTTATCATTCTGGTTCTGGAGTGTTGACAGCATAACATACATACACGAACTTTTTTTGGAAATAAGTAAGCCTTAAAGCCACTTTCATAAGCTTCGGAATTCTGAGTACAATGGTAATCAAGACCCTTAAAACTATGTATTTATTAGGTCCCTGTTCCCATTACTATGGGACCCACTTGGACACTGAACTACCATGGGTTACATCTGTACAGGGGTCCTAGGTTATCTCCATGAATGGTCCTTGGTTGGAGTGTTGGTCTCAGAAAAGTCCTGGTGAGGCTAGGGTCAGACAGTAAGTAAGAAGGACTTTCTCTATCAATGGACTAGGAAAGAGGAATAGAGGAGTAAGAGGGAGGGAGGGTACTATAACTAGGAAACAAAGTGAATAAATTGTAAACAATAATCATAATAATATAAATATGAAAAAATACGTATTTAAAACAGTTCTGTAAAATCATATACAATCAAATTCACCTATTTCTTTATTTGCTCTGTTTTTCTTGAGGTCTGTAATGGAATACATCTCTGAGTAGAGTTTCTATCTGAAAAACAGTGGACACAACTCCTTTGTTTGTCCTTCTGCCTTCTGTAATTGCTGTTATCATTTACTGAGCCAATAAACAAATCACAAGACTAAAACAATGACTCCTACATAGGCTAGCCATCCTAGATGATCAATTATGAACAAATACATAAATATGTATGCATATATATTTATATATAATGCATATATATTCATATATATGAAAAGATAACTGGACCTAGTAGATTATATATGTATATCTGCATGTTGTAATAATAATAATTAAAGAAGAGAATGTGAGTTTGAGGTAAGTGGACATGATAGGAACTGGAGTGGGAGAGTGACAGTTTGTAGTGAGGCAGACTCAGTATTCTAGTATGTAGTTCTCAAAACTTATTTTAAAAACAACAAAAATAACTCGTAATATTTACATTGATAATGAAATATTATTCAGTACTTTACAAAGCAAGTGTATCGTTCAAGAAGTAATAATTTTCAAAATATTCATTGCAATTATACATGCAATGAAATGGAGTGTAAAAGTTTAAAAACAAGAAAGAAATGTTGCTTGCTGTTCTTTTGAATAATATTCTTGACAATCTTTAGAAATTATTTTCTTCTCTCTGTTCTTTAAACTTTGCCTATTACTCTCTGTTGAAAAAGAAAAGTAAAAAAAAATGAAACTTAATCCAACTTGAAATGATGTGTTCAATGTATTTTGCAGTTGATCATCTCTTTTTTTGAGTTCTTTTTTATTATTGTTTATTATTATTAGTTACATTTTATTAACTCTGTATCCTAGCTGTATCCTGCTCTCTTATTCCTTCCCAATCCTACCCTCCCTCCCTCAGGTTCTCCCTGACCCTTTCCAAGTCTACAGATTGTAGAGGACCTCCTCCCGTTTTTTCTGGCCCTGTTTTATCAAGTATCTTCAGGACTGGCTTCAAAGTCCTCCTCTGTGGCCTAGCAGGACTGCTCCTCCCTTGGGGAGTGGGGAGGTCAAAGAGCCTTAAGGCACCAAAGAAAACAAAGAAAGAAACATGTGTCTTTGGGCCCACTGACAGTTTCAAGAACTTTCCTCTCAGTTCTTGAAGAATCATATACCCTTCATCACTTCCTCAAGCCTAAATTACTTATATTTCACTAAGCAAATATCAGAGCATGACAGAAAAATTAAAGACAGTTTGGTAGTTCATTTTAATTTTCTATCAATGTACATATTTCTTTTGTAATTATGATGTTGTCAACATCCATTTTACTTCACCTCTGCCTTGATATTATATTTATTTATTTATTTTTATTTATTACAATTTATTCACTTTATATCCCAGGTGTAGCCCCCTCCCTCACCCCATTCCAATCCTCCCTCCTCACTCTTCTTTTCCCAATGACCCTTCCCCAGTCCACTGATAAGTAGGTGCTCCTCCCCTTCCATCTGACCTTAGCCTATCAGGTCTCATCAGGACTGGCTGCATTGTTTTCCTCTGTGGCCTGGTAGGACTGCTCCCCACTCAGAAGGTGGTGATCAAAAAGCCAGTCACTGAGTTCATGTCAAAGACAGCCCTTGTTCCCCTTACTAGGGTACCCACTTGGAGATTGAACTGCCAAGGGTAGATCTGTACTGAGTTTCTAGGTTATGTCCATTCACGGTGCTTGGTTGGAGTATTAGTCTCAGAAAAGACCCCTGGGCCTTTTGTGTGTGTGTGTTTGGGGGGGGGGGTTGTTTCTGTTGCTCTCCTTGTAGAACTCCTTTCCCCTCCAGGGCATTCATCTCCCCTTTCTTTAATAAGATATCTGTACTCTGCCCAAATTTTGGCTATGAGTTTCAACATCTTCTTCCATACCCAGCTGGGTAGAGTCTTTCAGAGGCCCTCTGTGGTAGCCCCTGTCCTGTTCCCTGTTTTCTCCCACTTCCAATGTCTATCCCATTTGCCTTTCTGAGTGAGAATCGATCATCTTACTCAGGTTCCTCTTTCTTTATTAATTTTTTATTTTTTATATTAATTAGTTTATTCACTCTGTATCCCAGCTGTAGCCCCCTTCCTCATTCTTTCCAGATTCTACCCTCCCTCCCTCCTCTCCTCCTATTCTCCTCTCCAAGTCCACTGATAGGAGAGGTCCTCCTCCCTTTCCGTCTAACCCTAGCTTATCAGGTCTCATCAGGACTGTATGCATTGTCCTCTTCTGTGACCAGGCAAGACTGCTCTCCCTTCTGGGGGGTTGGGGTGTGTCAAAGAGTCTGCCACTGAGTTCATGTCAGAGACAATCCATGTTCCTCTTACTAGGGTACCGGCTTGGATACTGAGCTGCCAGGCGCAACTTCTGAGCAGGCGTTCTAGATTATATCAATGAATGGTCCTTGGTTGGAGTATCAGTCTCAAAAAGACCCCTGTGCCCAGATATTTTAGTTCTGTTGCTCTCCTTGTGGAGTTCCTGTCCTCTCCAGATCCCACTGTCTCCCCCTTCTTTCATAGGATTCCCTGCACTCTTCCCAAAATTTGGTTAAGTGTCTTAGCATCTGCTTTGATACACTGCTAGATAGAGTCTTTCAGAGGCCCTCTGTGGTAGTCTCCTGTCTTCTTTCCTGTTTTCTCCTTCTTCCAATATCCATCCTATTTGTCTTTCTGAGTGAGGATTGATCATGTTACCTAAGAACTTCCTTCTTGCTTAGCTTCCTTAGGTATATAGATTTTAGTATGCTTATAATATATTCATCAAAATTCAGCTTTATCACTCTCAGTCATATAGCCAAAATATGCTCAAGTACACAACAAGGACATTTGCTCAACCATGATTGTAGCAGCTTTATTTGTAATGGCCAGAATCTGGAAACAACCTGGATGTCCCTTAACTGAGGAATGGATACAGAAATTGTCGTACTTTTACACAATGGAATATTACTCTGCAATTAAAAACAAGAAAATCATGATATTTGCAGGCAAATGGTAGGAACTAAAAAAGATCATCCTGAGCGAGGTATCCCAGAAACAGAAAAACACATATGGTATCTTCTCAGGTATAAGTGGCTATTATAATTCTTAATGTCTTAGCTCTAGTTTCAAGAAATCCCAAAGGACCTGACACTCAATGGAAATACATACATGGTTTACAGAATGAGGGTTTGTTTGGTTGTTTGATTTTTTTGTTATACTTCAATTTACATTTCTCATTTTATGAGTTTTCAACCATATCTCAAATTTAGAAATGTCTTTACCTTCTTTGGGGACATTTTCCCATGAGATATAAAACAGTTCTAGAAAAGAAATTATTTCAGCAAATCATTCTTCTCTAAGTGTTGTGTTTTCTGCACTGTGAGCCTTGTCTAAGGCTGGGTCCTAACTATTTCTCAGGAGGACAATATAAAGTTGAAAACACTGTTTTCATTTATCCAATGTCCTTCTTTGTTTGTAAGTCTTGAGCTAAGTGTCTAGCTGCACAAGCAAAGCCATTAATCACAAATAATAAAGATGTGGCAAATGTCAAACATTTATGATGCACTTAACCAACTTAAATATTTCTCAAAAACTTGTCACACATAATATAGGATGTAATTTCCAAAGCCTATTAAACAAAGTGTCCCAAACTGAATGTGTTAAAAATAGACACTTACTCTTTGGAAGCTCTTGGGCTTATGAAATCAACTTATCACCAGGGATGTGTTTCCCTTAAACTCTTGGAAAGCACTCTTGATAGATGTTCATATCTGAGACAATCCTTGGTGGTCCTTTACTTAAGGATGTCACCTTCCAGTCATTCTTTGTCTTCCTGATGCCTATGTTCATGTGTCTACATATTTATCTGTTCCTTTAAAGACACAAGTTATTAAAATTTTGTAATCCTATCTGATGAGATCTTTTTAAAAAACTTTCAAATCTAAAATTACTCTATTTACAAATATGACTACAGTTGCCATCATCAAAATTCTAGAATCCAATATTAGAATTTAGAGTACATCATTAAGTCATGAGGCTTGATTTTATTAATAACAAGTAGTTTAGTAATTTACAAGTGTTCTTTTGCCAAGAGTAAGAAACTAAAAGTATTTAAAATGTTTGTCAGATTTAAAGAAAAAATTCTATTCTCATATATTACATGCTGATCACAGTTTCTTCTCCCTCCCTTCAGTCTCTCACCCTACGATCCACCCCCCCACAACTTTCTCTCTTCTCTAGATCCACTCCTCCTTCATCTGCCTCCCCTCAGAAAATTGCAGCCCTTCTAGGGACTTCAGCCAAGCATTGTAATAAGCTCCCATAAGATCAGGTACATACCATCACATCAAGACTAGACAAAGCAGCAGTGCAATTAGGAGGAAAAGAGTCTCTAAAGTATTCAAAAGAATCAGTGATGGCCTTTGTTTCTACTGTCAAAATTTCCATAAGGACATCAAGCTACTCAACCACTACATATATATAGAAGCCCCAAGTCAGACTCCTACAGGCTTCCTGATGTCTGAAAGCCCCCATGATTCCCTCTCATTTGATTCTGTGGGATGTTTTCTCATGGTGTCACTGATCCTTCTGGTTCCTCTGATCCTCCCCTACTCCTAGAATGCCCTAAACTCCACCTAGTCTTTGGCTTTTAGGTTCTGCATCTGCTCTTACCAGTTGCAGGATGAATTCTCTTTACTTTCTTTGATGGCAATTCTACTAGACTCTGGTCAAGAACATTTTGCAGATAGGACAAACTGTAGGTCAAAGATGTGGCTGTTGTGTCTCAGTCTCTACACTTGAGGCCTTGCTTATTTATAGATAATGGCCAGGTCAGGCCAGCAGAAGTCTTCACCAGGGTTACTTTGGTAGGTACATTACATGGAGTTTTCATTACACTATATTTCCACCTAATCCCCAAAATGCCCTCCAGTTCCATTCTCTTATCCCAGTATTTTCTCCCTCCCTTTCCTCACCCACAGCACCTGATCCCTTTCGTTCCCAACCCCACTCACTGCCAGTCAACTGGTAAAATTCATTTTATTTCCCCTTTTTAGAGAGACCTTGGCATAATTTTTCAAAACTAAAAAAACTATCAAATTTGAAGCTGCCTACTTGATTTTCTGTTTTAAATAAATATTTAAATAAATGAGTGCATTATTTAGTATATATCTTTGTTCATGTGGTATGGGTTTTATGTTAATATCTTTTCCAAATGTCACTTTCTAATTTAATTCTATTAAACTGAAGTATGCAATGGGAATGCAATGAGCTCAAAGCTTGATCCTGAGTTGCTATATTGTAATTTGTGTCAGTTTTTATGAGATTGCAGTCTACCTACAGTTATTTTTTTTTTAATCTTCGTCTGAGATTGATTGGCAGTTTTATATGCTAAGCTATATTACACCATCGGTTATTTATTAAATGGTAATCTAAGCATTTCAGTATAGGTTTATTAACAAAATATATAAACATCATAACATATAATGTAAGTCAAGATATTTATCATTTTATATATTTTTAAGTAAATCATTAACTAAAGTAGTTCCAATTAAATCATCTGTGGAGGGGGGTATTTCCAAACATAGCATGGTTGTCATGAAGTAGATTCAGCTATTTCCCAAAATGTTGTAATATTTTCTTCCTTGAGGGCTGTTTTATAGGTTTCATATTAGAATCAGTCTTTGCTAACAATATGGCAGTTTTAAAATATATACATTAATAGACACTGTCTTACTATGAAATATTTTATGCAGGCTCATGGGATCTTGGTTTTATCAGATGGAATTTTTAGTAGGGAGTACATCCTAAACTCCCTGACCTACCCACTGATTAAACACCTGATGGATTCATACAATGATGTCATTGTTGGAAGGTGATAAAAGTTGGAAGTTGAATTAGTGGGACAAAGTAACATTGAAAGAGACTTAAAGAGACATGCACTGACATGTCCAATTTTAAAGATAGCATTGAAATAAATGAAAGTGAGAGGACATACCTGATAAAAAGCAACACATTCAAGCAGAGGATTATATACAGAACAAGTGTGATCACCTTAGCTACATGAGTGATAGATTAGAAACAGGATTAAATTCACATGCAGGGCATAATGGACTTAATTTGACCAGAATGAAATTAATTCTCAGGATATATTATACATTGTATTAATGTGAAGGAAGTCCCATTAAGTATGCCTCTTGTTGTCAAGAAAAATATTCAGTGAGACATCTTAGAAAGAATGCCATCTGTGATGAAAGGAGAATTGATTTTTAGGAAAAGAAAACACACAAAACTATTAGGGAACATAACTGGATATGTTAACAAAGTCTACAAAGATACCAGGACACATGAAATAAAAGTCAACTGAATAATTTTGGTTCCCATGTGGACCCATTAACATTAGAAAGTGTTGCCCAAAACAAACACAAATAGAGTCAAATTGTTATCTATATATTTTTTTATTTATTTGTTTGCTAGTTTGTTTATTTTGATTTCTGTGACAAAATTGGGATGAACAAACATTTTCAACAACAGAGCAATAAGTCAACTAAAGGAGATCAAGTGGATACATATAGGAAAAGAAAAGTCAAAGAATCACTATTCCCAGATGGTATGATAGTATACATAGGTGACCACAAAAATTCTACCAGAGAACTCCTTCAGCTGATAAACATCTTCAGCACAGTGGCTGGATACAAAATTAATTCAAAGAAATATGAAGCCTTCTTATATACAAGAGACAAACAGGCTGAGAGAAAAAAAATAGGAAAATACACCCTTCATAGTAGCCACAAATAACATAAAGTACATTGGTGTGACTCTAACTGAGCAAGTGAAAGACCTGTTTGAAAAAATCTTCAAGTCTCTGAAGAAAGAAATTGAAGAAGATATCAGAAGATGAAAAGATCTCCCATGCTCATGGATTGGTAGGATTAACATAGAGAAAAAGGCCATCCTACCAAAAGCAATCAAAAGATTCAATGCAATTCCTATAAAAATACCAACACAACCCTTAACAGTCCTTGAAAGAATAATTCTCAACTTCATATGGAAACAAACAAACAAACAAACAAACAGAATTGGGAGAAAAATCCTGTACAATAAAAGGTTTTCTGGAGATATCTCTATCCCTGATCTGAAGCTCTATTATAGAGCAAAAGTAATGAAATTGCATAGTACTCGCATAGAAACAGACTGGTGGAACAATAGAATTGAATCTAAGACATTGAAATGAACTCACACATACGGATACTTGATTTTTAACAAAGAGGCCAAAACCATGCAATGGAAAAAGATAGCATCTTCAACAAATGGTACTGGTCTAATTGGACATCTACATGTAGAAAAATGGATAAAATCCATATATTTATCACCCTGCACAAAACTGAAGTCCAACTGGAACAAAGACCTCAACATAAAACCAGGCACACTAAATCTATTAGAAGAAAAAGTTGGGAAAAGCCTTTACCTCATTGGCACAGGAGACAACTTCTGAACAGAACACCAAAACCACAGGCTCTAAGATCAACACTCAATGAATGGGATCTCAGGAAATTCAAAAGTTTCTGTAAAGCAAAGAACACTGTAATCAGAACAAACTGACAGCCTACAGACTGGGAAAAGATCTTCACCAACTGTACATCTGACAGAGGGATAAAAAAACTGAAGAAGTTAAAAAGCAATGAGTCTTGTTCTGTGGCTCTCCTTGTGGAGTTCTCGTCCCCTCCAGCTCTTACTATTTCCCACTTCTTACATAGAATTCCATTCACTCTGCCCATCAGTTGGCCATCAGGCTCAGCATCTGCTTTGACAGTCTATACTGCAGAAGCTTTCAGAGGCCCTCTGTGGCAGGTTTCAAGGTTGTTTCCTGTTTTCTTCTGGCTTTCAGAGGCCCTTTGTAGCAGGTTCCGAGGTTGTTTCCTATTTTCTTTTTCTTCTGATGTCCATCCTCTTTGTCTTTCAGGATGGGGATTGAACATTTTAGTTAGGGTCCTCTCTTTTGCTGAGTTTGTTTAGATGTACAGATTTTAGTGGGTTTATTCTATATTGTATGTTTATATGAGTGAGTATATACCATGCGTGTCTTTTTGCTTCTGGGACAACTCACTCAGGATGATCCTTTCCAGGTCCCACCATTTACATGCAAATTTCATGATTTCCTTATTTTTGATTGCTCCATTGTATAGATGTACCACAGTTTCTGCATCCATTCTTCAGTTGAGGGGCATCTGGGTTGTTTCCAGCTTCTGGCTATTACAAATAAAGCTGCTACAAACATAGTTGAGCAAATGTCCTTTTTGTGTACTTGTGCCTCTTTTGGGTATATGCCTAGGAGTGGTATGGCTGGATCTTGAGGAAGCGCTATTCCTAGTTGTCTGAGAAAGCGCCAGATTGATTTTCAGAGTGGTTGTACCAGTTTACATTCCCACAAGCAGTGGAGAAGGGTTCCCCTTTCTCCACAACCTCCCAGCATGTGTTGTCCCTTGAGTTTTTCATCTTGGCCATTCTGATGGGTGTAAGGTGAAATCTCAGGGTTGTTTTGATTTGCATTTCCCTAATGGCTAATGAGGTTGAGCATTTCTTTAAGTGCTTCTCTGCCATTCGATATTCCTCTACAAAGAATTCTCTATTTAGCTCTGTTCCCCATTTTTTAAGTGGATTACTTAATTTGAACACAGGGAACTTACCAGAGACCCATACTCCAACCAAGGACTATTCGTGGAGATGACCTGGAACCCCTGCACAGGTATAGCCCATGGCAGTTCAGTGTCCAAGTGGGTTACATAGTAATGGGAAGAGGGACTGCCTCTGACATAATCTGATTGGCCTGCTTGTTGATCACTTCCCCCTGAGGGGGGAGCAGCCTTACCAGGCCACAGTAGAGAACAATGCAGCCACTTTTGATGAGAACTGATAGACTAAGATCAGAAAGGAGAGGAGAACCTCCCCTATCAGTGGACTTGGGGAGTGGCATGCATGCAGAAAGGGGAGGGAGGGTAGGATCGGGAGGGGAGGAGGGAGGGGCTTATGGGGGGATACAAAATGAATAAAGTGTAATTAATAAAAAAATTTAAAAAAGCCATGAATCAAGTAATCCAATTAAAAAAATGGGGTGGAAGGCTAAACAGAGAATTCTCAACAGAGGAATTTTGAATGGCAGAAAAATACTTAAAGAAATGTTCAATGGAGAAATTGTGGTACATCTACACAATGGAATATTACTCTGCAATGAAAAATAAGGAAATCATGAAATTTGCAGGTAAATGGTGGGACTTGGAAAGGATCATCCTGAGTGAGCTGTCCCAGTAACAGAAAGACACACACAGGATATACCCACTCATATAGACATATAACATAGGATAAACCTACTAAAACCCTGAACATCTAAAGAAACTAAACAAGAGAGAAGACCCTGACTAAAACGCTCAATCCCCATCCCGAAAGGCAAAGAGGATAGACATTAGAAGAAGAACACAGAAAAAAACCTAGGAATCTGCCACAGAGGGCCTCTGAATGGCTCTGCCTTACAGACTATCAAAGCAGACACTGAGACTTAAGGCCAACTGATGGGCAAAGTGCATGGAATCTTAAGTAAGAAGTGGGAAATAGTAAGTTCTAGAGAGGACAGGAACTCTACAAAGCGAGCAACAGAACTAGAAAATTTGAACACAGGGGTCTCCCCAGGGACTCATATTCCAACCAAGGAACATGCATGGAGATAACCTAGAACCCCTGTGCAGATGTAGTTCATGACAGCGTAGTATCCAAGTGGGTTCCACAGTATGGGAAGAGGGAATGCCTCTGACATAATCTGATAGGCCTGTTCTTTGATCACCTCCCCCTGAGGGAAGAGCAGCACTACCAGGCCACAGAAGATGACAATGCAGCCATTCCTGATGGGGTCTGATAGCCTAAGATCAGAAGGAAGGAGAGGAGGACCTTCCCTATCAGTGGACTTGGGAGGGGCAAGCAAGAAGAAGGGGGAGGGACGGTGGGGCTAGGAGGGGAGGAGGGAGGGGCTTATGAGGGGATACAAAGTGAATAAACTGTAATTAATAAAAAATAAAAAATAAAAAAGATAAAAAAAGAAAACATAATCCAAGCAAAGTTACAATTTGGTTATAAAATAGTTGTTAACATACTCTTTGTAATATCAATATTGAATAATATTACCAAATTAAATAAGACAGGAATGAACCTTGTGCATCATCCATTATCATGTATAATCAATAAAAAATTAAATTTCCATAAAAAAAGAAATGTTCAATATCCTTAGTCATCAGGGAAAAGCAAATAAAAAAAAATCAAACCGAGAGAGAGATTCCACCTTAAACCCATCAGAATGACTAAGATCAAAAACTCAAGAGATGACACGTGCTGGAGAGATTGTGGAGAAAGAGGATGCCTTCTACATTGCAGATGGGATTATAAAATTGCACAACCACTTTGTAAATCAATCTGGAGCTGTTTCAGAAAATTAAGAATACTGCTTTGATCACCTCCCTCTGAGGGGGGAGCAGCCTTACCAGGCCACAGAAGAAGACAATGCAGCCATTCCTGATGTGATCTGATAGACTAAGATCAGAAGGAAGGAGAGAAGGACCTCCCCTATCAGTGGACGTGGGGAGGAGCATGCATGCAGAAAGGGAGGTAGGGTGGGATCGGGAGGGAAGGAGGGAGCGGCTTATGAGGGGATACAAAATGAATAAAGTGTAATTAATAATAATAATAAAAAAAGAGGAAGAAAAAAAAGAATACTGCTACCTAGAGATGGAGCTATACCACTCCTGTGCAAATAACTGAACGATGTTCAACCATACTACAAGGACATTTGCTCATCCATTTTCCTAACAGCTTTGTTCAAAATAGCCAGAACATGGAAACAACCCATATGTCTCTCCAGTGAAGAATGGATACAGAAGTTGCAGTACATTTACACAACAGACTACTACTCAGCAATTAAATCAAGGAAATCATGAAATTAACAGGCAAATGGATGGAACTAGAAAAGATCATC
Source organism: Psammomys obesus (assembly GCF_907164565.1). NCBI lineage: Eukaryota > Metazoa > Chordata > Mammalia > Rodentia > Muridae > Psammomys > Psammomys obesus. Next base: position 215,508 of record NW_026594428.1, on the reverse strand, counting down.
CTGAATGAGGTAACATAAAAACAGAAAGACACATATCATATATACTCACTTATAAGTAGGTATTAGCCATAGGATAAATATAACAAAATCTATATTCCCAAAGAAGCTAAACAACAAGGAGGTCCCTGGGGAAGAGGCTTAATCCTCATTCACAAGAGCAAACAGGATAAATATCAGAAGTAGGAGAAGACAGGGAACAACCTGAAAGACAGGGAAGAACCTCTGAAAGACTTCCCATCAGCATATCAAAGCAGATTCTGAGACTCATAGCCAAACTTTGGGCAGAGTTCAGGGAATCTTTATTTTTCTTTATATATTTTATATTATTTACATTTTATTTACTTTGCATCCCAGCTGTACCCTCTCCCTCACTCCCCCCATCCCACCCTCCATCAGTCATCTCCTCCCTTGAACCTCTCCAAGTCCATTTGACCCTAGTCTATCAGGTATCATAAGGACTGGCTGCATTGCTCTTTAGCCATGAAATCAATAGCTCTAGAGGTAAAGAAAGTAACACCATTTTATTTTGGTCTCATGAGCTTTCATTTCTTTCACACTATTGTGTAATTCTTTTTGAGAAAACTTCTGTGATGACCTGCTTACATATATGTTTATCTTATTATTTCTTGAAGCTGGTAAAATTGAACACTACATAAGCATATTATACTACTTTAACTTGAAGTTCTAACACAGGATAAAACATTACTAGGAGACAGGATGAATTTCAGATAGGAATTTATTTATCACAATGGTTTCTTCTTACAGTACATTAGTTTTAAAAGCCTCTAAAGCCTTTGAAGCATTGTCTCTTTTAAAATAAAAAAATCATATGAATGATATTGCATCAGGTTATATCCTCTTTTAAGTGATTCGAGAATTATCTCACCTAAATTTCCTCCCGCATGTGTACTCATCTCCCAATTTCTATCATATGCTTTTAAAACTTTTTTTCTTCCACAGTTGTAAGTTCTGCAGCTGTTGAATGCAAACTACAACTTAAAACAGTTTAAAGTCCTTTTATCATATATGGACAATTTTGATTACACAAGGAATGATATTATTTCAGGTTACCTGTTGTACATTGATTCTTGCGTTTGTATAAGTATAAAAATGCCAAAAAATGATTCTGTTATTTATCAGTACTGCATGAAGAATACTAGGAAAACATCAGTTTAGAGATATTTCTTATTCTGTTGGTTAAACATAGTTATTTCTAGCATTCATAACTAATTTAACTTTTATAGTCACGTCAATTTTGTCATTAATTTCTTATTTTCTGAAATCTAAATCTCTAATCTCACCATTGCTCTTTTATTTGTTCTTGTATCAGTGACAGCAATACACACTTGTGTGGGATTCCAAACCATGTATGCCTAAATGTTTTATTTACAGAGTTAAAAGCTAAGAAAGATAAATAGATAATAGATAGATGATTGATAGTAGATATAAAGATAGATAATAGATATGTAGATAGATACTAGATAACAGATAGATAGATAGATAGATAGATAGATAGATAGATAGATAGATAGAT